>NW_006917096.1:2598997-2657593 GCF_000516985.1 Pestalotiopsis fici W106-1
GGTACTTGATCCAGCCAACGATTGTACCATTCTCTACTGTTTTTGCTGAAGAAACCGCTTCTTGCTTCAAGGAGGATTCTGGTAAAGCTCCAGGTTTGCGGTTGCGCTGGGCTTCCATCTCAGCAATCTTGCTCCTCAACAGCATCGCGAGTTCTGTCCGACGCTCCCACATGGAAGGAGGAAAGTACTTCTCCACCACCATGATTGGCGTTGCTCTGGCCATACCGGGCAGCTTCGGATGCCTCGCAGTCAGTTTATTGGGGTCAGCCCCATGCTCTAAGAAGATCTGGAATATTTCAGTCCACTGAGCGGCTGCCTTTTGCCACTCTGGATTATCATTCGCGGACAAGATGAATACTGACACCACATTGTGTAACACATTCTCCCACGGGGTCAAGCCGGTATAAGAAAAACTGGGGTCAACTCCCCCCTCCAGAATTCGCTCGACGAGATGTGGGTCGGGAGGGCTGAGAACGACACTGCGGCCTTCATACGTTGATGAAATCCCGTGCATAAGCACATGGTAATTAACCTCTTGATCCCCAGCAACGAGGCCAGTCTGGTCCTTGTTGTGGACGTAGTGGGATAACCCCAGGACTTTGGTGAGATCAAAAAATGGAATTTCCACCCCATGAGGTTTGATAAAATCGATGCTGATACCACGCGACCAGTGGCTGTACTCTCGATTGTCAATGTGTAGCGCAGGGGACCGGGTTGACACTTGGGGTCTTTCCAACGTGGAGCATGCGTCCACAAAAGTGTCTTCGTCGGAGTCTGAATCATCCAGTATGAGCTTCGCTTGGGGTTTTTCCGTGCGGGAGGCACGACTAGGACTCTGGGGCGAACTATGTTCCTTTCCAGTAACAACTGTCCCTGTGCGTCAGTATCTTTATTATGTATTTATGCAGGACTTAGGTGGGTTAGGTACCTGCTCCCAATAGTGCGCTGTTATTTTGAGCTGTGCTGGCGGCATGCTTTCGCCACTGGACCGACGCAACGTAATCGAGATGGTCTAGCAACTTAGGAAATCCGCGATCCAGGTCCCTCTCCGCGAGTACAGCATAGGTCAAGGCATCCGAGATTATGTCCATGTCTAGGGGTTCTCCAACGGTCGTGTCTAGGGGCTCTACGATGGTCGCGTCTAGAGGCTTTCTGGTGGCCGTGTCTAGACTCTTGAGACACAAGAGTCTTGATTTGAACATGGCAAGATTTGGGCTGAATGCTTCGTCGGCAGTCCTTGATACGAGCCCCTCCCACACGTCCTTCTGCGATATCCAGTCCGAGACAGTTCGATGCAAGAACATGACTTTCGAGTCTGCTGCGTCAGTGGAAGAACGGCTCTTGTTTGACTCCAGAAGACCGGCACAGACACTCTTCAAACGAGCGTCCATCATCTCACACCTGAGTGATATTTCTTCGTCCTGCAAGGCTTGAATAGGAGCATTTTCAGCCCACATGTGATTTTCCTCGTCTGCCCAGGATAGGTGTAGCAAGGTTATTCTGCTTGGCGAGGTCCTTTGGGCGGCGCGGAACAGTTGGAAAATCTGTGATGCTTGTTTGTAGTAAATGCGGTCGGTGCTTCCTAGCATGTGATTGTACAATGCCTCCATGTCTTCCGGTAGCTCTTCAACTCTCGCTCGCAGATCCGAGATACGATTTTGATCACAGAGACCTCGCAATAGAGACCTGACGACAAGTTTGACCCAGAGAAACACACCGCTTGACTTATTGACAATGTCATCAATCAAGTTCGAGGTATCGCCAGGGTATGTTTTCGTGAGCCGAACCATGTACTGGTGGCTGCAAAGTCGCGATCGCACGTACTGTGTGATGTCCTCTCTTGTCAGGTCCTGCAGCCTCATACCCGGCAACTCTGCAAATGCTTGTTCAAAGACAAGCAGTGGCCGACTGGAAAGGCACAGCTTGATGGCTGGCGACTCGGCGCATTCATTGAAAAGTTCAACAATGTCCAGATAATCTCCCTCATATTCGTCGAGCCCGTCTATAAGCAGGCAAATTTTGACTCTGTTCTCGAGAGCTCGGAGCAGCCTTCGAAAGGCGTCCTTGAGCTCCATCATTGTCAGAGACTTTGGCCGAGGCGGGAGTAGCGGAGAGTCAGGAGGCAGGCGAGCACCCATGATGCTTGTTGTTCTCGAGTAGACAATATTCCAGACCTCTGGAAGCACCTCTGGAATCAGGTCTCGATGGCCTTGGAGAATCATGTAGAGCAGAGATCTCAAGAGTCCGCGTTGAGATCTCTGCTCTTCATCCCCACTCCTCCAAAAGAAGAACCCGTACACTTTGGCAGGCATCTCTCCCGCCCATGCCTTGAAGTTTTCCATCGTCTTTATGTTCTCAAAGATATACCTCATTAGAGTTGATTTGCCAGACCCGACCTTACCATTGACCCAGTAAATTCCGCTGCCAATTCGGAGCCATTCGACAAAGTTACTCCATTTTCTGTCCATGTTCTCAGGCCCTTCGTATATCCATTCGAAGGTCTCGTTATGAGGAAGATCGATACTTTCTCGGCGGTCATCCAACGTCGCGAATGAAAGAATTTCAAGAATCCCATTTTCCGTCACGAGGGTGCGCAATTCCTCTTCGAGCTGCGCTTCTTGGGCGAAAGATGCAGGCTCAAATGTGTTGGGAACATCGGATCCTTTTTGACAAAGGAAACTTCCTGCCTGAATCTTGCCTCTCAGAACTTCATTCCGACGTTGGATATCGTAGACCTCCCTCTTGGCTTGTGCTTCCTGGATTTCAATGATTTTCGTCGCTTGCAGCCGCAGTAAATCGGCAAGCTCATCTCTTGCATTCAAAAAGCTGTTTAGGATTTTCTGGGTCGACCGCAAAATTTCCTTAGAGGTTTGCGATTGCTGCATTGTTGTCTCGTTGAGTGACCGGCTATCTTGTGATTAGAAGTGCATGTTGCTCACGGTTGCCAAGCCGCGGATTCTGACATACCGAATTGAAATGAGAATACGAAACTCAATCTCGCCTCGAAATCCTTTGAGTGTTGCCGCCAAGTCGTCCATTTCGCTTTTATTCCAAGTGGCAGCGAGAGCTTTCTTAAAGCTTGACCATTTGGAAAATCGCCGTTTCGTCTCAATTTCGTCTGCCACTGAACCATCATTGCCAAGCTGCAGCGCCTGGCGGGCAGACACGGCCCCAAGCCCCGACCCTGCATCACGAGTCTCTGACTTGTGTTCTACTTTTCCGGCCGGTTGGTTCTTCGCCTTTGGTTGTAATTCTCTGATACGACCCAGCAACACAATGGCGATCTCGTGGGACCTAATGCACAGTCTGTCCAACGCGTCGTCGTCTTCAGTGCGATCCTCTTTTTTCAGCTGCGAAATCGGACGGAACTGAGGCAGATTCCTCCTGAGACCTTCCGTAAGTTGGTCGATGTCATTGGCAATAGTCTCGATATCCACCACAGAAGAACAGAAACCGCGGTGGGATTTGTAGATTTGCTCGGCGTTGGATAATATTTTGCCTCCATAATCCACAAAGGCAATTACGCTGCTGGCTACTGACAAAGCTGTCAGTGCTTCCATGGCAACTAAAACCACATTGGCACGGGTAATGGTAAACCTGGAAGGTGGGAAAAAGTGCAAAGTGAACAAGAGAAACAATGTGAAAGCAGCTGACCACATTGAAGGTGCGCTGGTCAATGGTAGGATTCAAGGTTGCATCGCCTTCCAGCATTGCATTGGCGGCTTCTTAGAAGGGCCCAACTGCAATTCAGCTGCTATGATACGCAGGTATAAATCCGTACCTAGGTGAGGTACCCCCATAAAATATAGGTATAAACTGCACTATATTCCCTCGCATCTCCCTACAAGGTTGAAGTCTCTTTGATTGGCCTTAAATGTTCCTCCTACGCATAAATTGCGTGTGCACATAGACTAGAATAACCCATCCACCTGAACCCCTGGGACTATACATTAACAAGATGCTGCTTCATTCAAAGTAAGATCAGGATAGTGATTGAATCCTGGGGCGGGGTGCTTTGCCGCGCCGAGACGCTCCGGGCTACCCACTGATCGGCTTATCTTGATGGAGATCTCCCCCGTGGGTACCATTGGTCTCCGGAGCTCCACGTCGTCTTGTCCCGTACCTTTAGCACTTCCGTACTGGAGACATGACGGAGCGTTATCATGCTCTTTTTGGTACTGAACAAAAGCCCGTTGGCGCTCATTCGGAGTGATTTCGACAGCATAGCCCGGAACATCCTATGGATATCTCGATCCGCGCCCAGATGTCAACCATGCCGAGAATGTGGCTATGCAGCTACAGGCTCGCCCTTGTCGCCAATTCTCTCTGTGGGTGGAAGTATGCTGGACGAATAAATTCTGTCTCCTGAGAGCTAGATTAGTCGCTGCAGTACATGCCGCAACGACGCCGACTCGGTAAAAGGCTCTCATGTGACATTATTCATGGGTGTTCCAAATGTGATTTTTGCAAGAAGCTTCTCATTGACCGGAACTGTGTCGTAATCATCTAGGTAACGACACAGAGTTGGTGAAGTAGATCCTCGGCCATTGTCATACAGTGGTAAGGGAACCAGGCTGGGGTGCTCTTGCGCAGAGCTGATGTCCAATTGCTGGGGTCGATTGGTTGCGGTCTCCAAACTGCAAGCGGAGATCCAGGTGCCAATGTGGGCGTAGGTGGTAAGTCCTGCAGGAGGTTCCGCCGTTCGGTCAAAATCGCAGGAAATGCTCCGTTCCTGGGACGAAGGGGTGGATGATCTGAGAGTAGGAGGTGAGCTATAGGCACAGTCTACACTACCAAAGCTACCCATATTGGTTGGCTTATTACACCGACTAAGCAGATAGGACGAGAAAGAAGATTACGGCGTGTTGAATAGGCTTTGTAAGACTAGCCATTGAGTAGAATAAAGTGAACTGAACGGAGGACTTGACTACTTGTTATTATTTTATATGATTGTCCTGACTATTCGTCACCCAAGTATGCAACTCAGCCTCTAACACTGTTCTCAATGTCCTCGAGTTTGGCAATATCCGAGATTCGCACAGCCAATACGAAAAGTTAGTAGGAATGAAATGTTTCTTAAAATTGTTTCAATGCTTGGATTGTCAGCCGATGTCTGAATTTGGATATCGGCAACTTTCTTGGGCCCTGTCGTCTACTCGGGCTCCGCCACCTTGACTTGACTTGGGCGCGCACCCAGTTATAATTCCAAGCACGTGAAGAAAGACGTTACAATACTCCTATGTAGTTGCTTTGTCATCTTTTGAATCCTGTGTTCTCCTCATTTTTTTTCTCCTTTTCGTCCAATTCTTGCCAGCAGGCTAACGATGGCGTGCGACGTTGGATTGCTCCGCCTCAGCACGTGGTTGATGTTACAGGGACACATTACAGTATAATGCAACTCCCGCGACCGGACGTCATCTCATGTTCCGGCTTCCGTTCCAGACAGGAAACTTCGAGCTTCTCTTCTTCACTCGGAACTTGGACGACGACGATTCCCAGAGTTTGGAAACCAAGTTGCTCGTATAGCGTCTTGCCCATCCAACTCGCCAGAACAGTGACTGGCTGCCCTCTTTTCTGTGCAAGCTGCAGCCCCCAGCGGCATAACGCTGAGCCTGCACCGCGTCGGCGAAAGTCGGGGTGGGTTGTTAGTAGCCATAAATGTATCTGATTTCCTGCATATTTGGCAAAATGCGTCTCAAAGGCACTACTTAGTGTGTTGGCAAACTCCAACATGTGTTCCGGGTTGGCATCTCGACGCTGATCGATACCTATATCTACCGGGTATAAACTGATCAGTGGTCGGCCGCAATTGATGACTTTGCCAGAGGCATGGAGGGGAAACAGACCGCTGACCTGCGATTCTGTAGTAACTGCCATGTCCCAGACTGCGAGCGCGACGGAGACCGGCCAGCTCCGGTTCAGCTCACGCTCTTGCTTATGCTCATCGTTGTACTCATCACTTTTCTGATTGGTTGGTAAGGTGGCGAGAAGCACGGCGTACTTGTCAGGCTGATTAAGGTATCCCTCATATTCTCTCCTCGTCCACCTCCAATGATCATCAGGGTACTTTTGGCGATGCGGAAAGCGGTAGTCAAACTCTGGGTCGTCCGGGAATCCGGCCTGAGCAATCTTTGTCAAGTCGTCCAAGTCTTCCATTGTAGCGACTCTCACCACAATATGACTAGCAGGTTCGTCGCTCATGTCGCAAGGTAGTTTTCTTGATTCTTTTGGACAATGACTCAACAAGTCGCCTAAAGAAAGAGTGTAAAAACATACCGTTGGGCAGCGATGTCAGTTGCAGCGGCGCCTCCTCTGCTTGTATACTTGGATAGCCAGGATAGTTGGGCACGAAGGCTTCACAAATTGTCCCGCGTCTCCCGGTTGAAGCTCCCTGCAATGGGTTCGCTGCTATCCGCCAACCTTCTTAGCATCACGGGATCTTCTTCGCCGATTTCCCCTTCTGCCGCCGATGTCTTGTTGGGGGAAAGTGCTTGGTGGGGTAGTTGAAGTGCTCAGCTCCTGCCGTCAGCACGGCTGCAAGCTGTCGTGGTCTTGGACTGCGCCTTCATTTGGTTGCAATATTTGCTGTCAGATGGGGGCTATAAGGTGCCCGGCATCTATGGGAATCTTACAGACTATTACAAGCAACATCATTCTGATTGGTCTTCACTCTCTGGATTGGGCATCCACGGCGTCTATTGTCTATTGCCGATGGCCGGAGGTTTACGCAAAGGACGAGTTGCGGCAAGCACATGTCGGCTCGAATTTCATCATGATATGAAGTCGGTGTTTCACCGTCCTTCCTAAATTGCACATTTTTGTCCAATACTGCAACACCACGCTTGCATCAACATCATTATTGGCGAGCCGAGTTCCACACTGCGTCTGATACAGGTGAGAGAGGGCAATGAACGAAGAGCATTTGGAAAGTGGTACGCTCTACGTGGCAACGTGGTCGAACCTTGCTTCATTACCAGTTCCACTTGAAGCACTTGATTACGAGGCCACTGACGAAGCTCCCTTGATGAGGGAGCGCGAAAACTTTGACGGGCTGCCTGCGCAGCCGTTGCTCCCTCTCGACACCAGCCAGCAACAGGCCCAATGGACAAATGTACGGCAGCAGTCATATGATCCAGCATCAATCTTTGCATCTCATTCCGAGAACCTCTTGATACAAAGCCAAGTTTCGGCTGTCCATTCCTCGTTCCTGTCGGCCCTGGGCTCCTCGACCCTTAAGAGACCCAGCTCTTCCATCTCAACTGCACCTGTGCTGTCTGCGTATAACCAGGAAGCCGCATATATTCCCCTACTTGGCAATGGCCTACAAAACTCTGGAGGCGAATTCCAGATCTCTCAATACAATCCGTATGGTCACATACGTAAGAAGCCTTGCAGATTGGCGCCGACGGGAAATCCAGGTTCGCGGCGTGATGCTCTGTCACGCGATCAGGTATTATCAATGCCATGAACAAAGTTCTGCTTGCGGAGACTGACAGATGACAGAAGCCAAAGGTTATCG
Source organism: Pestalotiopsis fici W106-1 (assembly GCF_000516985.1). Classification (NCBI taxonomy): domain Eukaryota; kingdom Fungi; phylum Ascomycota; class Sordariomycetes; order Amphisphaeriales; family Sporocadaceae; genus Pestalotiopsis; species Pestalotiopsis fici. The sequence continues at coordinate 2,606,517 of NW_006917096.1, forward strand.
TCAAGATAGATGCCCTGGGACGAAGACATGGCCAATTCCATGTCTTTGGGGCGCGCGAAAAAGTCAGACGTGACTTGACTGCCAGTGAAAATGCTCGAACCAAGAGAACCCGTCAACTGACTGCCTGTAATCGATGCAAGGCTCTTAAGCAACGGGTAGGGCTCTTCATCAGCATATTACCTAATTGGCTGACAACATTCAAAGTGCGATCGGCCCACATGTGGACTCACACCCTGTGCAAACTGTCTTCGAGCACGAAAGTCCGCAAGAGCTGGGCCTGAATATGGATTGTGCATTCGGGTGGATCTCCTTGGTCTAAGCCTTCATCGCAATGGTCTGCCCACTCGGTCTCAACCCATTTACTCTCAATGCGATACTAACATGATGTAGGATCTACTGGTACTACCATCCTCGAGGAATGGATGTCGCGTAAAAGAACTCAAGTTTGTCATTCGTTTCATGCTTCCGGTATCTATCGCCGGAAAATACAGCTCTCTCAAGGGATACCTGGTCTCGTCCTGAACGTCCCAGTCGTTCCGTACGCGATGGGACGTCAAGACAAGACTTGGTACGTCTGGAAAGACGCCAATAAGGAGATTCAGCATATGAACATGCCCCCATACTACATCTGTGACATGCAATCAATCAGCCATGCTCTTCTTCAACGATTTAGAAGCGACTCAGCAGGCCAATACTTGATATCACTCTTGGGCGACGAAGGAGATGTCATTAGAGAGGCTTTCCGCGAAGCCCATCGCGTCAGCCAAAACGTAAGTATCGTACATGTCAAGCCATGCGAGTGTCTTACAGCCGGTTGACATACCATACCTAGTCTCTATTTCTCCGACATGCTCTAGATATGTGGTGTGGTACGCGCTTCACGGAGCTGACGTGGACGATATGTGGTGATGACAAGCTCGAATTCGAGCCCCCAACGGAAACCGACAACCCCTGGTACGGCACCGTTCCAGTGACGCCAATAATGGACACACAACTAGATGAGATCGCCATCAATTCCTTTCTGAAGCCACACGCCACCCAGTTCCTTCGAGAGCTTCGTCGTAAAATGGAGAACCGCGATACCACCGATTGGTATGAGGTTCTCCTAGCGTTGATCATTATCCTCCATAATTTCCAACGCATCTTCAAAGATGTAGTAGAGTACACCACTCGTCATGGCATGGAAGTAAGTCTCAACTACGCCCGTCATCTCGCTGGTGAATGCTGACCAACATCTAGAAATCCAAATTCCGTGGTCGCCCTTCTTTATCGGAGCGAAACGTATTCACATGCAAGTCCTTACTCGCATACTTCCACTTCGCTTACCTCGGCTCGAAGAGGTTCTTCTCGGTCATCGAAACTGGCAAAGATGAAGAACCAATGCCTGAACAGCAGCAAAGGTTTGTGTATACTTTACGACACTTCATGATCAGGGAAGGTAAGGCGGTCCCATACCATTTGCAACAAAATGTCCAGAGACATGACTAAGTTGTGTAATAGGTCAATTAAAAGACTGGCAACAAAGAGACATGTACCAAGACTCGATGTTCTGGGTCATTCAACTCCTGATAGTGGACTGGAAGAGCGACTTCGACCCTATCAGGCCAAACGACGACTTCACAGAGGAAGACTTTCTCACATCATAGACCTCACCAATAGCTCTCTTGACTCTCAACGGGACGATTTAAAAGGGAATAGAAAAAGGAAAAAAGGGAAAAGAGAAATGTTTGAGCTATTAATTCACTGAGAGCTCCAATATCTCCATAACAAACCCCCCGATATCTGAACCTGAGTCACAGCTTGAGCTAGGATGCCCTTCCGACAAGCAGGTGACAGATGCTAGGACAAGTCCTAGCCATTGGTTGGTGCTTCGGCTTCCTGTCCTTGTTCAAAGTCCGTCCACCATGTCTCAGCTCTGGTGCCATCGGCGCAATTCGGTCCATAGATCCTCTGTTGCTGTTCTAGGGCTGCTTCGGTGACAGGCCAACTACGCTCCGGATCTCGCAGGAACATTTTCAGAAGATGTCGTTGAGTGGAATCCTTATCATTGAATGCGCCTCTCGCGTGGAGGATGGCTTGATCATTGACAAACAGGATATTGCCTTTTGTCATTGGGATCTCAACAGAGTTCGCAGTAGCCAGGAATTGCACTGCATCCATTGCTTTGATCTGGGCTTCTGTAAGGCTTGGTAGAGAGGTGTTTCTTTTCAAGCCTTGGAAGCCGGTCAAAGGATATCGAGAGAATCGGAATACAATCTTGTCAGATCCTGCTCTGTGGAGGAACGGCACGCAAAGCGGTGGATACTTTGCATAGTCTTTGAATCTGTGCCAGCATTTCAGTATTTCATCACATACCAAGAATTCGAAGGCGCCACTCACGTATCCAAAACCCAAGGACCAGCAAGAGTCTCAAGCACACCAGGATGATTCGATGCCAACTCGTTGTACAAGTTGAAAGAACTTGAGAGTGACAACTTGCCGCCCATTTGAGCACTTTCGAGGACATATAGTCCCATTATTTCCGAATTGTCAGAATGAAATGCCTTGATCAATGTCAACCTCAGGCCCTGTTCATCATTACAAGGGCTACGTACGACTTTCTCCAAGGTGTATGCTGGTGTAACGGCAGACGACACATTGAGGAGGTGACCTAACTTTCATCAGTATATACTTGACTCGACCTGTCATTGGTAGCACACACTGATGACACTTTCTCTCTTCCGGTCAACGAAGCCACGTTCGGGTGCTATGTGACTTGCGATTCCGGCATAAATGATGACATTGTCGACCGATGAATACTTGGACGGATCGAGTCCACGAACGATGCTGAAGCCTACACCACTATAGCATTCAGATGATACAGCCTTCAAGCGACGAGAAAGATTCATGTTTAGTGGAAAAGTTTCCGTTGATAAGGCAGAAGTGTCCAGTAACATATCTGTCAAGTCATTAGCTCACATGGAAGGAAGGGAGATATGATTGTTACCCTTGAAGGAAGCAAGAGCTGATTCAATGTCATCGACATCCTCTTGGCTCAACTCGACTACATATTCTTCCAGGCGGGCTTGAATGGCCTGTGCCTTCCATGCCAAGGGAGATATGAGCTTCTTCGGAAACCCTAATGGAACGCGAACAATTTCCGGGACGTTCTGAGATATGGCCTCCCAAAAGGACTCGGCCTGCTTCTTCGAAGGGAAATACGAAAGAGGTGATGATAGTACTGCGGTAGCCATTGTGTAAGCAGCGAAGAACTGATGTTGGTGTCTGTTGTCTTGGTTTGAATGGTATTGCTAATTCTTCTCAATCTGACAGTTCTTCGACCGCTGAGCCCTTATTTTATGCTCATCGCCGCGCTCCGGTGGATGCTATGATCTATCCAGCAGAGCCGCAAGGTCACATCTCCCCCCACCATGCCATGAAATCCTGACAGTGGCAATTATTCATTCATGATGGAGATTGCATAGCAGATCATCCGCTGATACAAGCGGCAGAGTGTTCTTAGTTGCATGCGGGGTAGCTCAACTGATTGTTGTGATGCTTCGGGATACGAGTGAGAATACAGCCGGCTAGTTTGGTTCTCTAGAGTTTCATCCGTCAGAGCAGACCACCCCTTCGACCAAAGGCTCTTGTTGTACATCTTGATAGAGTGTCTCATTGTATTTAACCATCCTCAATAACATTCAGGCGGCGAAGCGTCGTCGACTGGGACCAAAGTGGGGATGCCTTCCTATCGACACTTCCGTGTATACCGTGTTCATACCGGGTGCAGGAGGATGTTTTTCAGACCATCAAAAAACCCACGCTCCAACTGCGCGGATAGCGCGATATCGTCAGATTTCTGATTCGTGGCCTTTCAGCTCGTGACTCTGCCACTTCACTACTTTGGCACGTTGTGATTGAGCGATCCGCAAGGGTGCTTTGGACCGAAAACTTGTCGTGTTATCAAATCGGATACAAAGCCATCCAACCTATCTATCCTCAATGATTCCATATTTCTTATCGGACAGTCTCGTTCAGGAATGCCGAGAGTCCGACGGTTAGGAGTTTCTGTTTAGGGAAGCATCCCACGGCTACTTGCATTGGAGAGAGGGGTCATTTTGAGCCTCATTTTTTCGGAGTGGTCACAATTGCCGAGCCCACGACGATAACATCTTTCAGCCCATTTCTTGGTATTGCCACAACAATTGAACGGGATGATTGTAGGTGTTACGCAATCATTCATCATGATGGTGCGTGGGATGAACTACCTACTTGGGTAAGTATTTAGACATTGGCTATACATTTTCCCCCTTCCTGAGGCATCTGGTTGTGGATATCTCAGCAAACAGGTTAATCGATTAATAAACAACGATGGATAATAGAAACATCGATCAACACTAAGTTGGAGAGCTCGTATAGGAGGCTGTGACTGTCAGGATTTGTGACGTCTGGAAATTTAATATTGTGGCATTCACACCCCGAGCCCCGAATCTTACGAATACGATGTAGAACCTAGCCACTCCTCTATGGAGATTCTTGATACAACGACAAAATAGTCACATGTAATTTCTATGATCTGGGAAGAAACTTTTCTCTGAGACAAGCACGCCGTGGCCTGTAATATAGCATTGGATCGCCGATTCGTCTGCTCGCGATCCGACTGTGATGTCCAGGGCACATGAGCAACTGTTTATTCTTGTTTTCACAAAGACCTTTTCAACAACAAATGCAATGTTAGTCATTTGAAATCGACCCTAACCTTGTACGTCATTGATGCCTCGCAAGGAGTTTATAAGCGTAGTGAAGCCAACCATCTCTCTTCCAAGTTGGTTCAAGTTGGTGAATAGAATTGACTAGGAAAAGAAAAGTTCTGTTTGAGGAAAGATTGGGACCTCTGTTCTCCAAGTCTCTGTACAAGATATTCCAACACGATTATCGCCGGCTTATCCCAAGATAAGCTCCAGGATAGGGAATCGGGGAGGGCCACCCACCTAGAAATACAAGTATTGTAGCTCGGCATGTTACCATTTTCACCACTCAGCCGTAATATTGTATTGGTATGTTTGTTGGAGATAGGTCCGTCTGAAATGGTCCGAAGAGGCTTGAAACAAACCGGAATATACGCGGGCCCGTGAGAGTGGCTGTTGACGATGAGGGATGGTGTTGATAAGGTGATGTTGATGACGAGAGGTGATGATTGGTCAAGGAGATGCGTTTCGTATATCTTGATCAGCCCAAGCTTTGGTGATGGTACCGTATAAGAGATACTGGTTAGTAGAATCAACTGTTATATTTCACAGTAACGGAGTCCAGTCGGTCATGGCAATGTAATTGCGGTACGCGAAACAGATGTTGGAGTCACTTTCCAGTGTTGCTCACCATCTTGTAGGCTTGAGAGTTGGGTATCTAGACAGCTCAGATATTCTTTGCGTTGTTATTCGCCAATAAGTAACACACATGGGCAAGCAAGAAGGCCTAAAAGTACATTCAGGTCATTACTTTCAATAGCGCAGGTCAAGTATGGTACATTTTGATACTTCCAAATGCAAGCTCTGATGACTTTCCCTTGAACCGATTGGGGGGGAAAGAACAAGAAAGTCCATTGATAGTGGTATCAGTGCACATAATGTGCATGCTCTTTGGTAGACGTCCACTCCATTCTTCATGAAAAGCAGAGTGTGACCAGTATATTACATGTTTGTCCGAAACTCCGTGCAAATGCTTTCCTTCTCGTCTTGTTCTCGTCTCTGTCCTTCTTCTATTGAAACAAATGCGGGCAACGTGCAAGATTTTCTTTATAGAGACTCGACAGAGTCACCATCTAATGCTTCGAGGTTGATGCCCGTCTCCTCTTGCAGAAGCTCGTTCAGAGACGTGCCGTCTCGGAGGTAGATCCATCCGCCAGTGGCCGTGTCCTGCTTTGATTCCTGTCCCTCACTAATGATGACGTAGTCGTAGCGCTTCGGGCCGGAGATGGGAGAAGAGAGCCAGATTTGCTTGTTCGGGGGCTGTTTGTTGATCACGTAGGTTCCTTGCGGGTACTTGATGTTCATCACACCGGCCTGTACAAGTTGGGGGAGTTAGCCGGCCTGGAGCGCAAAGAGTGACCCAGTTTGATGTGAACTTACACTGTATTCGACGTCAATCTCATCCTTGGCGTCTTGCTCCTCCTCAAACGTGACCAAGAGGTCGTCCAGATACTGATCTGCCAACTTGTGGTACTGCTCGTCGGTGATTTGGGCGGGCTGCGCCGTCTTCAAGGCCTCGGCAGAGATGGGTCTGAACAGGGCCGAGCTGGTCGAGAATGCGGCGGTGGAAGTGCGCAAAACATTTGTCTGTCTCTGTGCAAAGTTCTGCGTGTACGCTGGGCGCATTGCCGTCACAGCGCGGGCCTGCAGCCCTCGACCGACAGCACGGCCAAGCTTCGTAATGTTGGACCTAGTCATGTCTGCGGAAGGCACGGGAGAAACTCGGTGTCTTTGGTTGTTCTTCTGAAAATGTACTTTGGACCTATGCGTGGGCGATGGATTGTAGACGAGGTGAGAGGAGCTTTGCGCTCGCTGTGAAGCTGAATTACTGCATGCCCGTGGAAATCGCAAGATGTATTTGTGTTGGTTGTATTCCGTAGCTCGGCGTTGTGAGTTACGCGCGCCTCGATTTGAGCTTGTAGCCGAACTTTCCCACAGTTGGTAGCTGGAAGCTCGTCATTGTGCCCCGCTAATCGTAGCCGTTACAAGGGTCTTAGAAGCAACCCATGCCAGCCAAACTCGCAACTGCAGCGACACTGAATACTCTAAATCAATATCAATATTAATGTAGTCTTTCATGTATAAAATTGTTCCCATTATGCCTTGAACTTCTACTAAAGCACCTTTTCCAAAATACATCAACCGTCTTTGTTATCAATCATTCATCATACCACTACTTACTTTACCTTATATGCTCTTTGCAACTCGAATACTCCATGAGTCTTGAAATACTTGTTTGGGCAAGGCGCATGCAATGAAGCTTGTTTGTATTTGTGCAAACGCCTACAAACCTGTACTTGATTGGGCTTCACTCAAAAATTGCACATTTCACCAAAGCACCATGTAGCTTTGCCCGTCGTATTTGTAATATCAAACATGGACTTCTTCTATCATTCTGCCATTGCACTTGCAGTCGTATTGCCTTTGCGACTATCGTCGTCAACCGGCGTATATGACGCCTTCTGCCCGTCCGCCAGTATGGTTGCTAATGTAAAGTTGTAAAACTTCTCAGTGCTCGTATATGGAACCAGCATCTCCTCTATCCCAGCTCGCAGATCCCGTATATTTGTCGGTGGTCGTGTAGCAGGAGGCCAACACGAAGCGTCGCTATACCGTTTGTCATTGAGAATCAGCGAGGAACGCATTAATTCTCCTCGAACCATGTATGTAATGCCTTTGTAAATTTGAACCCAAGTCACCAGTTCCCTCTCTTTCCACGGATCGATACGGCCCCTTTGCGTCAACTCTGGTGGCACGGTCGTGTTGGAAGAGACCACGGCTTGTCTCTGTGTAGTCCCACCCGTTGCAGTCAACCTTCGCAAGACCAATCTGAGATATATGAGCCAAAGCTTGTCCCAGGCCTCTTCATACATGTCAATGAGGATATCAAACTGTGCATCCACCACCCTGATAACGTTGTGGCGATTGTATGCGCTTTTCACTGGAGCCTTGACCATGCTCGTCAATAGAACCGTTAGAGGATGTGTCCTGCCCTCATCGATTGTGCAGATGCCGGCCACGAATCTCGCAAACACGATTGCAAGATCCATGCCGACCTCGGAAAGCTCCAAGATGGAACAGTAAGTGAACCAAAGTAGCAGCGGATCTCCTGCCTGCATGACGGTCTTGAAGCTCGCGCAGCATTTGTCAATTAGCTGAAAGCACTTATCGACTTCGGATTTCCCGCGTAAGCTCAAGATGGCCAGGAGCATATCATGATTCCAGTTGCCACTTGCAGATGTGGCCGGATGGAGCCAAGTTTTCTCGCTGGCCGCCTCGCACTGGTGCCTTGTATGCGTTACTGCGGCGTGGAGGTCCATCTCGGCCATTCGTAGAGAGTCCGAAATGTGGTTGACACCGAGCCGCAGCGGGGCGGCGGCATAATGGCGTGCTTTGCGGCGCTGCTTATCTACTGCAACAAAGGTCTTTAGGCGCTTTGAACCGATTTCGCGACCGTTGACTCTCGGTAGAAGTAACTCTCTTCCCGTGGCTGCACATTGCTGGATCTCATCTAGCTCTGCGGTGTTCAGGTTCTTCCTAAACCCCCACTTCTTGAGCCGGTATTTATACTGTCTGTGTCTGTAATATGGTTTTAGTCTCTACTACTTCTTACCGCCTTGTTCTTTTTCTAAATGAGTATGAGTAGAATATGAAATGTATGGTATAACAGTCGCCGCATCTCAGCTTGACCTACGTGCGTATGAAGTTGTGCTTCGATTGCATGATATTGGAAACTTCCCAGAGTGGGTTTCCAAGCTCGTGATATAAGTGGCATATCGTTTCTTTGTGGTGTTCCCAGTCTTCTTTGCCTCGTGGCCGTAAAGGTATGGTTGACTGCAACGTATCCATGATGAGCTTGCAGCAATCTCTACTAGCTCACAAAGTTTCGAAAAGCGTTCTTGTGTGACATTGGGGGTTTGCGTCGAGGTGACCGGGGGGGCCCAGGATTTATATACTTGGGGCAGAAAAATCATTCTTATACGATGGCAGCATTGCTTACCTAGGCAGCCAGCTAACCCCGGCTGCGGCTGAATGCTCCTTTTATGCATCGATCGTCTCACGTAAGCATTCTTAAATCTGATCCTTGGAACAATAATAATAGCAAGGGACTATGAGATTAGTCATTATCGTCATTAAATATTGATTAGATGGAACGGCAAGGCTAGGGCGTCGTGCATGAAGTGTGCCACCGTTTGTGATACTCGCCCCCAACTAGGACTTTCGACAACGAACCGCCAACCGCAACTGGGCGTCATGGAAATTGTGCCCCTAGCCTCACAAGCTGAGCTCTTTCATATTTTGCGTCCATTCTGCTCCTTCTTTGACTTTTGGGCACCCTCGAGCAAAGTTTCAATCCTCGTGGAAGCGAAATTGCCAGCTGGAAAACGATTCTTGAATAGTACAGAGTATATCCAGTCCCGCAAATGTTCCGCCTTTTGTCTCTGCTATTCATCCCTCATGTAAGTACATATATTCGCGTCAACTTGTAGTCAAGGCTTACGCAAGCGTAAATAGTAATGAGTTGTAAAAATTGCATTCATACAGGCCCAGAAGAAAGCCCCCTTTGGTGCCCAATTCCCCTCGCTGGAATTCAATTGTCGACAAGAAATCACATTTACAAAGGCAGTGTTGACAGCATTATCTGCGTTACGGGCTACTTTGATCGACTTGGCGCGGGGCCAATTGAGAAATTGGTAACTGCTGATAGAAGGACAATCATGCTGCCTGCAGTGCACGATACCGCTGTAGATGGTCAAGAGGAAACTTCTAGACACCTTGTGATGCTGTAAAACGTGAGAGTCACTTCGAGGACAGCATTTCTCATGGTAATCTGGGAGGGAGATATTGTAACTTACAGCAGCAGAACAAACATAACACACATGCCACTAAACATCAATGTACTTCTCCCAATCCTGTTCAAGATGAACCAGGTAGTAATAACTTGAAGGAACTCTCCAATTAGGAAGACTGCGAGATATTCTGCAAAGAATGGGAAGAATATCGAGGCGGTGATACCAGCCAGGGCAGCCAAGAGTGTTCGGCGGTAGCCCCAGCGTTCAGAAGTCCACACTGCGATCTGCAATGTGTTTGAGATTCAGTGGAGCAGGACTGTAAGCCAGGCTCGAGGTGCGGAGTCACATACTTGAAGACCATGGCGGAGAACCTATGCTTAACAAGGACGCATCACGGGGAATAGGAGCATCGTCGTTTCCGAGGCCGACCACGCACCTCATTATCCGAGCTGTCCTGACTATCCCAAGTATCAATTTGATCCTGGCTGTCCTGGGTGCTATAAATAAGAAATGCGTGTCACCCTGAGCAACAGTCACGTGTTCACGCCTGTGGTTGGTACTCTGTACAACAGCCAGCAAGAGCAAATTGGAAAAAGAAAGAAAAAGGATTCAGCAGTGACGACAACTACGAACATGAAAGCATATTGGCATGGCGCAGACCTAGGTATAGGGGTGAACAGGAACTACGTTGTAGAACTCAACCATATGTATAACAAACCATTCTATATTCCCGGGAATCTCCGCCACCGCACACTGATACTCATTATCGTTATTATGTACAAAGGAGAATGCTATCTTAATGGTATAAATAAAACTTGTTTTTGCACTGTCCGCAGCATTTATAGACCTCAACAACGAAGTTTAAGAGATGGGGGAAGGACATATGTTCCACACATCAAGTCAAATGCGCCATCAACTTGAGCATTTGATCAAAGGGATTCATGTCACAAAATGTTGTTGTTCTTGTGGACATGGCGACGTGCATATTGGGCGGTAATTGCCGATTTCTAGCTAGAAAATGTAACACGCTCTTACTTTTCAAAATGTGGCTCCGACCATTCGATCTAAAGCGTATATTTAACCAATCGAATTGCCAGCATCAAGGACGTACAGATTGCGTACTAAGAGGTATCATGATTTTTGTCTTACAACTTCAGAATTAGCATACAGACAGGTTCCCGTTGAGGTCTAATCGAAACCCAATGCGCCCTATGAACCCCTAATGATTTAGAACTTGTACTTCTTCCTCTCGTCTCGCTTCTCCTCATCCCGCTTCAGTCTTTTGCGGCTTTCATTTGCAATCATCTCATCCAAACCTTCCTCCCTTCTCCATTGAGCACCGGGACCTTCCTCACGTTTACCCTCGTCATAACGCCGCCTTAGTTCATCCTTGCTGAGACCATCGCCAGACATGAGGGCTTCAGGGTCGAGGGCAACATCAATATCTCCCGGCTTCTTGCGCTTGTGGCCTCGGTCATCGTCCTGACCCAGAACGCGCATATCACCATGACCAGATTTGCTAAGGTCATATGTCCTGTCACTGCCGAAGAAACCTTCTGCGCGTGCTTGACGCTCGGGGATGACGGTGTAGGCTGAGCGGGGATGCATGCTCTCCTCCGTTTCGTGGCCACGTCTGTTCTTGCGTAGATCGAATTCGCCAGACATGGCTTCAGTCTGCGTGCCGTACTCAGTAGGCACGGTGCTGGTCATACCACCAGGGGTCTCCATGCCCGAAGGTGTCTGAAGGCCGGCACCAACGTCCTCTTCGTCTTCTTCCTCTTCATCATCTTCATCATCCTCCTCCTCCTCCTCGGACTCTTCTTCTGGTGGTTGCAGCTCACCCCAAAGATTACGCTCAACCGGCTCTCCAGCTGATGGTGCTGCTTGTGTCGGTTGCATGATACCGAAGATATCTCCACCAAACAAAGGTCGATTGTATTCGTCCACGGGTGGCTTACCCCAGCATCCGGGGTTGAATCCCCATTGTGCACCCGGGGGGATGGGGGCATTGAGACCAGGAATTCGGAGGGATGGGTAAGATGGAGGAGGTCCAAATCGTTGTTGATGAATTAGCCATGGCGGTGGAGCTCCCGGGGGAATACTCAGAGCCTCTTTCAAGGTCTCGCTCATCTCGCCAGGTCGCAAATGCCTCAGATCAGTCTCGTACTCTTTGCCTTCGTAGTAGACCTCGCCAAACCGAGTGAGCGTCGGTTTTTCCTGGAATCTAAAGAACGCGTCATAGAGCTTTTGATAGTCAATATCGAGCTTGCCCAGTTTTCCTGACACTCGTTCTCTTTGCTTCTGCTTGAGGCTTTGCTCTGCCTGCTTTTCAAGAACGGCATCTCTCATCTCTGCAATGCCGGTGTCTGCAATGAACTTGGGGAGTTTGAAGGCGGACTTCTCGATACCTCGCTTTGACGAAAGATATTCTCGTTTCAAAGACCAATGTGAGGGGACCGGTACAACATTTCGTTGCGCCTTGATTTGCACCAGTAACCGCGGGTCTGCGGATGAAGTATCATGCCATTCAACGACTTCGGGTTTCGAGACCAATGCCTTTAGCTCGGCAACTGAGAGCTTGTTGAGCTGTTTCCTCTTCTTTTTGGAAAGCTTGGGTGGTCCTGACTCTTCCGCCTCGTCGGGGATCTCATTGTCGTCATCGAAGAAGACTTCGCCCTGGTTGCCAGCATTGGCCTCTTTCGCGATCTCATTTTCTTCCCCAGACGCGCCAAATCTGGTAAAGATGTGCTTATACATGGCGAAAGCAGGATCATCGTTATCGAAGTCGATCTCGACGGGACCATCGGGCTCGGCTTTCGCGGGAGCTGTAGCATCTTTCTTAACCTCGAGGTCAGTGGGAGCGTCTGCCGGCGCGGCATCTACCTGTGCAGCCTCTTCGCCATTTATTTCGGCCTCTTGGGTTTCTTCGACTGGCGTAGAGCTCTGTATAGCGTTAGTGATGATCCTATATCGGATAGATGGGAGCCATACCTCAGCTTGTGCCTTTTTCTCAGCCTTCTCGGCCTTCTTCTTTGCGCGCCGCCTCTGGTTTTTGCTGACCTGCGCTGCCGCCATTTTGCCGAAAGCAATGATTGAGCGTTCTTTCAATGTCACTACTTTTGATACCGATGTGCTTGACCTCACGGCCAACGGGCGATCGCGGCAATCAGTCGTGGTAGTTGATTAAATTGAAGCAGATGCACCTGCCTGGAACTTTTCTGTGGCTGGAGCTTGGTTCTACTGCTGCCAGCTCATTAATTAGAGGCTTGAGCCTGAAGCAGTTTGCAAGTGTCAAAAGACGGACACCTAGATCCTAATAGGGCGCGTTAGCACAGATTGGACATCTAGCAGTGTAGTGGCGCAAAGCAGTGACCGAAAGTTAGCTATCAAAGGTTCAATTTGGCGCCTTGTCGCGCCAGCTAAAGACCTGGAGACAGGGGCCGAACACGCGGCAGTGGGTGGCCATCGACAAGGTTAGCATCTCCAGATTTCTCGGCTGTAACTCGTATCTTTTCCATGCACGATGCAATTTTATGAACGCTGATCTAATGCGCTACTTTGGTGCTGCTTTTGATCTTTCTTTTGACTTCATAATTGACAGCCACCAAAACCATCCCCAGCTTTCGATAAGATCCACTTCCCTCTTCCTTGGCTTGACAGCTTTACCAGCAGCCGAGACATCGACAGCAATGGTCCAGTGAAAGCGACAACCCGTCCATCAGTTTCGACTTTTCCTCCCTTGGTTTTAAGGTTACGCTTTTTGCTTCTTCGAAGTCCGTCGCTCGTTACAACCAACCCTCGAACAAACCGCCTGCGATGCCGCATTCCACATCCTCCGGCTCGTACTCTCGCGAGCCATCCGTGTCGCGCGCAACCTCCAAGTCCGGCGCCGACAGCAGGGATGTCGATACGGGGCTCGAGAAGTTTCCCGACCACATTGATGCGCCCATGTTTGCAGACAACGGTTGGAGAGATCCGAGCCCCTCCCTGGGCTATGCCAACGGCAGAAACGGAGCCAATGCGCCGGCAGTGGAGAGGTGGCAGCCGCGGCGGGAGAGCCTCCAGGCGAGAAATGTAAGATGGGGCCAGATGGGAACCAACGGCCCTTCGCGGCATGGACACGGACATTCAAAGCAGAAGAGCATCAGTGAAGCTTTCCGGACAATTAGGGGGAGAAACGGCAGCGTCAGTCAAAATGCGCACGAAATAGCCGATGCTCTAAAGGCGCCGCTGTCATGGCAGCTTATTGTACGTTGTCCCGTTATCGAAACACCTCTAGCCGACTATACTGACAATTGGCGATCTTGTAGGGGCTCTGCGTCATGTGGTATATGTCCTCGGCCTTGACCAACACCTCGTCCAAATCCATCCTGAACGCCTTTGACAAGCCTGCAACCTTGACCATGATCCAGTTCTTCCTCGTTGCATTCTACTGCATTACTTCGTCTTGGTTGGCCTCTGTATTCCCGAAACTCCGGACTTCGATACCGGCCCTCAAGAACCCCATTCGACAACCCTCGAGAGATGTCATCAATACGACATTGCCTCTGGCTGCCTTTCAGATTGGCGGTCACCTTTTGAGTGCATCAGCCACCTCCAAGATACCTGTATCTCTGGTACATACGGTCAAGGGTCTGTCGCCTCTCTTCACCGTCCTCGCCTATCGACTGGTTTTCAACATCAAGTATCCAAGAGCAACGTATTACTCCCTTATACCTCTAACCATGGGAGTTATGCTGGCTTGTTCGGGTAACCATACGTTTGGAGGTGAAATGCTAGGTCTGATATACGCATTTCTTGCTACGATACTGTTTGTGACGCAAAACATTGTGTCAAAACGGTTGTTCAATGAGGCTGCGAAGGCTGAAGCAGAGGGACATGCGGCCAAGTCTCAAAAACTTGACAAGCTCAACCTTTTGTGCTATTCCTCTGGCATGGCCTTTGTTCTTACCTCACCCATATGGTTCTGGAGCGAGGGCATTTATCTGCTCAAGGACTTCCTGACAGATGGCTCGCTTGATTTGAGTGGCAAAGCCAACAGCATGGACCACGGCCGGTTGTTCCTGGAATTTCTCTTCAACGGTACTTTCCACTTTGGACAGAACATCTTGGCATTTGTTCTCCTATCATTAGTCTCACCAGTCACCTACTCAGTAGCGTCTTTGCTGAAGCGGGTATTCGTCATTGTGGCTGCTATTATCTGGTTCCAGAACAAGACTACCAGAATCCAAGCCGTGGGCATTGGTCTGACTTTTGTTGGCCTCTACCTGTACGACCGCTCTAGTGAGAGCAATAAGGCAGATAAACGCGCCCGTATGCTCAGTCAAAGCAATGTAGACCGGCCACTGCTGCCACTCAACACGCAAGGCCCACTGATTGGTCCGAATGCACTGGTTTTCGAAAGTCCTGCGGTCGCTTCGGCAGCGCCTAGCCCGTACGTGTACACAAACGGAAGTACAGCGCTTGCCAATGGGGGAAGCGACGATTCTAAGAAGAGCGACGACACTCGTGGCGCGCGGCAGCGAGGTAACAGTAATGCTACATGGCTCGCTCCGGGCACCAGGCAGGAAGATACCTGGAGATATCAGGATCGGCTCCAGCAGCCTCAACATGTTCAATAGCGGACTGGGTAAAGTCGGCGTATGGTAATGTTTGCATGATATATACAGATGGGATGATTATTATGGGATTGAAAGCGGCTAATGAGTCGAGGGTGGTTGACTACATACAATATAGACTTGCGGAATTCTCATGAAAGGGGCCGTCACTGGTTACCAAGGCATATAAAGCGGGCTGGAGTTTATTCGTGTTGGGTTCATTTCCGCCTGCCAGATATCATTCTATGTATAAGTTTCCATGGCGAACAATGGGTAACATTTTGCATACATTGTATCTGGAAAAGAATGCACAGAGGCATATTCATGAATGAGTTGTTTAAAAACTGGGGCAATAAATCCCGCCTTGAGTGGCTCTAAAATCGGCACTTCACGTTGCTACAAAAATAACAACTAGGAAAGTATCCCAGGTTAGAAAAAAAAAAAAAAAAGTCTCAGAAAGGGGCAGTGTGCCAGTGCCTGCTCGGACAATGAGTTATTGTCAAGCTTGAATAACTATTCTCGTTATTGCCGCAAGATGAAGATGCAGTTTACCTTGAGCAGTATACCTAGTATCTGTCACCCTTGAGCTACAAGCACCGACCGACCTACGTAATGCAGCTCAACCATGAAATGTTCCGTAAATCGCCCAGGTCGTGGATCCATATCCATTGTAGCTCCTGAGAAAAAGCCAGTGAAGAACTGAATTGCAGCTAGAGCTAGCGCGAACGTCTCCACAATCCATGTTTACCCGATGCCAATTTCGCCTATCACGTGACGTACGCTTGGGCCAACACGGAGCTTCTCGGCAAGAAAGGCTCGACAGACCCAGCTTGAGGTTTTTGTCGTGGACCTCATCTCTTCAATTTTCCTCTCCCCATACTCCATCACCACCTACCACCCCATCGTCAATTGCTGCTTGTCATCTCTCAAGATGTTCAAGAGGTACGTAGAAACCGCGCTATTGACTTTTTGGATGACTTCGACGCCAATTGGGGTTCATTAAGCTGACGTGAACCTGTTCTCTCCGAATAGCGGCATTTCCTCCTTCTCGAGAGCTGCGGCCCGCTCCCCCTTCGTCGCGGGCTCGCGCCGTGTCGCCAGACCCTCCGCCTTCAGATTCCCCATCAGCAGCCGGTTCGCCAGCACAACCAGCGTCGGCGATGGAAAGGTTCACCAGGTGAGTTGGCTAAACCGAGTAAAAGCTCGGATTGTTTTGCACGAGCAACTGGGACTGACGTGATCGATGTTACAGGTTATCGGTGCCGTCGTTGATGGTTAGTACAAAATTTTCTGCAACTCACTCGAGCTGCACATCTCGGACGGGAACAACTCATTGACACCTTGATAGTCAAGTTCGACGGCGAGAAGCTGCCTCCTATCCTGAACGCCCTTGAGACCACCAACAACGGCCAGAAGCTGGTGCTCGAGGTTTCGGTGAGTCCATTACAATAACATGGCGACAATCATAAAACATCTGTACTAACTTGTCACCAGCAACACTTGGGTGAAAATGTCGTCCGTTGCATTGCCATGGACGGTACATATCCCTTAACCTGCAAAAATTTGACCGCGACGCTAAACTTGGACTAGGTACCGAGGGTCTTACCCGAGGACAGAAGGCTGCCGACACTGGCGCTCCCATCACAATTCCCGTCGGACCTGCCACCCTGGGACGTATCCTGAACGTCACCGGTGACCCGATCGACGAGCGTGGTCCCGTCAAGACCGACAAGTTCCTGCCCATCCACGCCGACCCCCCGGAGTTCGTCGAGCAATCGACCACTGCTGAGATTCTCGTTACTGGTATCAAGGTCGTCGACCTTCTCGCCCCCTACGCTCGTGGTGGAAAGATTGGTCTGTTCGGTGGTGCCGGTGTCGGAAAGACTGTGTTCATTCAGGAGCTTATCAACAACATCGCCAAGGCCCACGGTGGTTACTCCGTCTTCACCGGTGTCGGTGAGCGTACCCGTGAGGGTAACGATTTGTACCACGAAATGCAGGAGACCTCCGTCATTCAGCTTGATGGCGAGTCCAAGGTCGCCCTGGTCTTCGGTCAGATGAACGAGCCCCCAGGAGCCCGTGCCCGTGTCGCTCTTACTGGTTTGACTATTGCTGAGTACTTCCGTGACGCCGAGGGACAGGATGGTAAGAGGCATATTCTTGCATTTTATGGCAAATGGATTTGATCTGACTAACGAATTCTAGTGCTGCTCTTCATTGACAACATTTTCCGTTTCACCCAGGCCGGTTCCGAGGTGTCTGCCCTGCTGGGTCGTATCCCCTCTGCCGTCGGTTACCAGCCCACCCTCGCCATTGATATGGGTGGTATGCAGGAGCGTATCACCACCACCAAGAAGGGTTCCATTACCTCCGTCCAGGCCGTCTACGTCCCTGCTGACGATTTGACTGATCCTGCCCCCGCTACCACCTTCGCTCACTTGGACGCCACCACTGTCTTGTCCCGTGGTATCTCCGAGTTGGGTATCTACCCCGCTGTCGACCCTCTCGACTCCAAGTCCCGTATGCTCGACCCCCGTATCGTTGGTCAGGAGCACTACGACACCGCCACCCGTGTCCAGCAGATCCTCCAGGAGTACAAGTCTCTCCAGGATATCATTGCCATTCTGGGTATGGACGAGTTGTCTGAGGCTGACAAGCTTACTGTCGAGCGTGCCCGTAAGATCCAGCGTTTCCTGTCGCAGCCTTTCACCGTTGCCCAGGTTTTCACTGGTATCGAGGGTAAGCTGGTCGACCTGAAGGAGACCATCAACTCCTTCAAGGCCATCCTGGCTGGTGAGGGTGACAACCTTCCCGAGGGTGCTTTCTACATGGTTGGTGACTTGGCATCCGCCAAGGAGAAGGGTGAGAAGATTCTGGCTGAGCTCGAGAAGCAATAAAGGATTATATAGGTCCAAGCTATTGACATAGAGAGTGGCTATTGGGGATGAAAAGGTTTGGTGGCCTTTGTGTATATCTAGAAAAGGAGAGCCAGTCCGGTTGAGGAGCGGCTTTAACTCAATCGATTCCTTTTGTAAGCTGTATACCATGAGCCCACCCATATGGTCCTGATTTTGTCATCGCAAAGTGCTTGGATGAATACAATTGTTTCGAAGAATTCACATCTTATGTCAAGACTCTCGCCTTGCTTCCGTAGTTGGAAACGCCGCTGCTCTAGATCTCTGTACGAGGAAGTCGATTCTTGATATCGAGAAGACTATAAGTGCAGACATATGAACTTAATGCCTGTTTCCCGTTTTCTTGATTTGAGCTGCGCGCCTGCTCCCATCAGGAACCAGAAATGGACGAGAGCTATGCGCGATTAGTCGTGGTATATCCCTTATATGATCTATCCTCTGGTCTTGGACATTGAAGCTATATCACAGACGCACATTATTCGATATGTGGTTTATGTGAGCACCTCTCTTGCAAACCCCAAGTTTATTTGGTCCTTCCCTTTGCAGTAGGTATACATACAAACCGTCGTAATGCCCACCCAAGTCGATGAATTCATAATTTGCATATCGCACCAGATTCTGACGGAGCACAAAGAGGGGGGGAGACTCCTCTTTGTCTTGATGTCAGTAAGTTATGTAATTAAGTCTTCCATAATTGAGCGCGAATGTAGAGCTGAAAGAACACCTGCGCTCTTTGATTATGAATTCAAAACTAGTCATTGTATTCATAGCTCATGCCACATACCAGACCGTCTTTCTTGCCAGATCCAGTAACAGGATGTCGGGAGTTTTTCTCGGAGAAATAATCATCTCTCTTTTATGGAAATTTATCGATGAGCAAATATCTAAGACATGCCTTTTTCCAATATTACTTTCTATGTTGATTCGACAGTCGATGATTCTAGTCATGTACGGGTCAAACAGAATTATAATAGGTTCAGCCATTGCCTGAGAAGTTGAAGTTGAAACCTGGGGTGGGCAGCGACTAAGTATAATGTATTTCTACATGGCCGTCAATTCTGGTGCAAAATGCCTTGGGCGAATCACACAAGAACAGACCATCAAGTTTCAGCCTCTTTAGTATTTCAAAAGCCTCGCATTTGATAATCAAAGCTCACCATTGTAATTTTCGAGCTTTGCTTGTAGTGCAGTGCGATTGCGTTTTAAACGCGCGTACATGGTCTTGGTGGAGTCGCGATTTGTTTCGCCGACTAAACTAACAATTGACTCTAATTTGAGTCGGGGCTTCGCCACGATGTCATCCTCCTTTTCTTTTTTTATCAACTCATGTTTATTTTAGGCCAGTCAAAAACATGTGCTGTTGCGTATCTTGGGTTTGAGCAATTTAGGTAGGTGCTTATTTGCTATGGACCTGACATATGCAGCGACAGCCGGGGGGGGGGGGACTAATAAATATGCTTTTCTGGTAACGGCGCAATTCAAAAAGGTGCTGCTGCGCTGCGCTGCGCTGTGCTGTGCTGTGCTGTGCTGACCTGTCGATTTACTCCCCGCATCCACCTCGAGACGAGGACCCCTTACCTAAATACCAGCCGACCTGCTGCTATCTGTTGCTTCCTTCTGCGACAGGTCCGTCGCTTAGCAAAATCTCTCGTTTTCACCACCAGGTCAGCCTTTACACGACACGTCTTTTGACGTCCAGCACTGGCGACAGTCGAGTTGACACTGTCATCAAATCGACCCAATGAGCTTTTTCGGCCAGCTGCCGGTGGAGTTATGTCTGAGCATATTGCAGCATTGTGATCTCTCGTCGTTATGGCATCTCACATTGGCATCTCGCGATGTTGCTGCCGTTTTTGACGAATATGCACTCGAGACCGTGGAGAAAGTGATTGCAAACTCGATACCAGAACAGACCCAGGCTCTTATGCGCGCAGTGATACGGACTCGCGCAGCTTGCGGTCCCGGTTTGGAGGCAGCACAGTCCATTACGGCAATCGACTCGGACCCACTGAGAAGGGATGAGGTCGAGGACCGCAGTATACCTCGTCGTTTCCTCTCACTGGCGCACCATTTGCATACCATTAGCCATGCAACTGCTGAATATTACATTGAGCAATCCTTGACTGTGCGTCCGTGGTCTTCCTTGCAGCTGGATCTCAAGGCAGATTGTCTCCGACAAAGGTTCGACAGGGCAAAGAAGTGCGAGTACCATCCACTGAAAACCGGACCCCCATCTTGGGTCGAGGAACAACGTATCATAAAGCAACTTTGGCGAATACAATTATTCTTCGAACTCAACAATGCTCAGCTACACCACCGGCTGGAATGGCCACGGGAAGACCAGTATCCTCTGGTGGACATTGCGGAATTCTTTACCATTAGGGATTTCGAGTTACAACAACTATTTACCGTCTATGACTTTTTGCACCACACTCCAGAACAGCGGCAAACCATGAGCAATTATAGTATTCCCGCTGCTGCGTCTGCCACGGTACTGCAAGCCAATATCGTCTGCAAGGGTCCGGTCCGGTCTGCAGCAAGGTGCGATCACTATCAGCAAGGACTCAGTCACCTGGACAGACCACCACTGTCCTATATATTCCAAAGATTGATGTCTCGCGATGGGCAGGGAGGGCCAATACCGGGATTACCTTTTGACCCTTATCGCAAGTATGGTTTTGCCATCTGGGACGATCAACGCATGGCCGACTTGGGTTTTGCAGAAGCTCACGGCAGAGCGATATTGAACAGGTCACATTATTTCTACCGATGGTATAGTATTTTGACAGAGGAGGATAAGGCATTGCATTAGCGATATCATCATCAGCGTAGCGACTCTTGTTTGTGTTTGAGCCTGTTGGAAGGCATTGGTTGCTTGGTTTTTTTCTTGAGAATTTTCATATACCCCTACTGCAGCTCTAGCAATTCATGTCTGTGCTCTAAATTATAGGAACCCGTGTGCATCATATGCATTCTGTGACTATCACTAATATCGAGTCCCCAAAAGTTCCCAGATCAGGCATTTGGCTGTGCTATTCGTGTTCTTTATGGTACTTCGTTACATTATACAAGGCCTACACGGGGAATGTGACTACATGACTGCGTACAGAGCGGTACCTCTGTATGAAGCAAGCGATGAGCATATTTACATGTACATGAACAAGTATTGAAATACAAATATTCATGACCACCTCAAAGTAACATTTTCTAATTAATCCAAAAAATCAAAAAGATGTCTTGTTCCAACAGTCTATGTATGCATCGTCGGATAGGTATATAATACTCGATGGATTGGTTTGCGCACGGACCAGAACAGCTTAGAGGAGCCCCAGAATTTATGAATCGCCTATCAAGAACATTTTCGCCTGCTGACCACAGGCTTGACAGGCAACAGTCATGCGTTCGCAAGCTCATATTGAGCATCAATTCCTTTCGAATGTATGCACAATGGGCGCGCGCGTCTCGCTCAGCGGCTCTCCGTCCTCCCACAGCTGCCCGCTTGCCGACGCGACCGGCGGCCGGCTCCTGTTTCCACTCCTCAGCGCCCGTTCAAGAGGCGGCCGGCGGCGCCAGCGACCCAAGCCCCAGTCCGAGCCCGAACGATGAGTCGCCCAATGGCAGCGACAATCCCAAGAACGGCGATGGAAGCAGTGGCAATAATGGCACGACGAGCCAGGAGAGCGGCAAGGAAGAGGAGGATCTCTCTGGCGACAAGGGCATGAGCAATGGCGACGCCCGCGGTCGCGCAAGACGTACCAACGGTGGTCCAAAGTCTCGCACCACGAGATTGAAGGTGCCAGAGGAGTTGCCACCAGTACATCTACCTAAAGACTTTGCCAAGTTGCGAGTTGTAGGAAAGAAATCGAATCAAGCTTGGTCGAAGCAAACGTGGCGTTTCCCGGGGAAACATTACCGACCGCTTCTGTCCACCAAGGTCCTACCTACAAAAGATCTTGACAAGGAGGATCTCGAGAGGCTGGCCGGCATGTATGCAGCGCAGACAAGCCCGAAGACCGGGTCTATTATGAACGAAACGACCCTTGACGAAGACGCCTTAGACCTTAGACTAATCTACAACAAAGCTTCGAAGGGCCACATCCCTGATGCAAATTTGCGGGAGCTCGACAGCGTCTGGACCGACATGTTTGAGCTTACTGCTTGGACCTCGGATGAGGTGGAAAATCTTAAAAATAATTCGAGATCGAAAATTGACAGCCATGCTGACCCAGATTGGTTGGCTGAAGAGATAGAATTTGTATCCTTGCGAGGATCTGTAATGCTTGTTGCAGCTTGCAATTCTGCACTACTCTCAATGGCAGAGCTAGAGTTACAAACGGCAGTGGACAGCCATCATCTCGAAGTTCCATCGAGAGGGTTCATAGACTTGATTGAGAGTCAAGATCCAGCAGAAAAGGCCAAGGCATATGAAGTAGCACAGTATCATGCACAAAGGGTGAAGCCCTATAACCTGGCATCCCCGGATGAGAAATGGCTGCTCAGAAATGTTCTCGTTTCCAAACTGCCACAGCGGCCATCTCTGGGTATCGCTCACTACGAAACACTCTGTGAGGCCACTGCCTCTATCCGAGCGGACCTGAACATGGTTCCGCCCAAGCATATCCGGGCTGCTGACATCAAGCGACCTATCACCGTTCTCAACTTTGAGTACTATTCTGGCTACTCATGGCCCCGGATGATGATGCGAGATATTGCCATGGAATTGGATGCCAACATGGTTACTATTCATGCTCCAGATCTGGCTTATGTTGCAGGCAAGTACCTCGGTCAAGATCCAATTTTGGCACCGGGACCTCTTTCGTTGCTTGGATACAAAGCAGCAGAGAATGCCGGCAGGGTACAACACCGAAAGGCTGAGCAGTCCGATGATGAGTCTCGCACTGATATCCCCTTCTCCATTGTTATGCACGCGGAGAAACCAAAGAAGGAAGGCAAGAAGAACATCATGGATTACTTCCTCGGTGAGCCCAACCGGGCCAGCAAAACAGATGAGAAGTGGAACGACCTCAAGGTTAATGCTGTCTTGGAACAGTTTGTCCTTGCTGCTGATACTCACCTTCCTGGTGGCGCCGAGGCTGCTCAGCAACGTCCTCTGGTTATTCATGTACACGATTTCAACGCATTGAACATGGACGACGAGTGTGGCTCAGTTGTCATGGGCAAGCTGCGGACGATTGTGGATGACTTGTGGGCAGCAGGAAGAAAGGTGGTCATTGTTGGCACTTGCTCCAGCTCTGGTGTTCCCTCGGCCTACAAGTCAGCCATGAAGGAGCTGCGCACGACGGAGAGGGTGATTGATTTCCGTCCGCCATCAACTGAAGCCCCAGAATCGGAAATGAACGCTACCGCTGCAGCCATAAGTCATCACTCTATATCAGACGATATCAATACTGCACTCAAAGGGGTCACGCGAAGGGAACACCTTACCGAGAACAGCAGGAATATTTACTTGATGATGCAGAACCTGGTTTCAGATGTTGACTCGGAGCATCTCTTCACGCCCGAGTTCGAACTCAAGGGCATGAATCCGGATCATTACCCTTCATTCCTCTCCAAAAAGCTCCTACCTGTATCTGAAGTTTACCGCATTGTAAAGATTATGCATGGGCTTCGGACGACTCACCCTGATCAATCCATGCAAACCGTCTTCGAGGATGCGATGCGGCTCGTTAAGCACATTGACGACGCTCAGAGCCACCATGATGCGCCAGAGAAGGCTGAACTGGAAACCAAGAGCAACACCATGAACGATCCCGGTCGGTCTGCAACAGATTACGAAAAGAGGTTCATGTCGGCCATAGTGGATCCCAAGAATCTGCGAACTACTTTCAACGATATACATGCCCCAGCCGAGACTATTGATTCCATCAAGATGCTCACGCAATTGTCGCTTCTGCGACCGGAAGCATTTGCCTATGGTGTTCTGGCTACAGACAGGATTCCTGGCTGTCTGCTCTATGGTCCGCCTGGCACGGGCAAGACTCTTCTTGCAAAGGCTGTGGCCAAGGAAAGCGGTGCCAACATGATTGAAGTTTCTGGCGCGAGCATCAATCAAATGTACGTGGGTGAGAGTGAGAAGAATATCAGGGCACTCTTTAGCATGGCCAAGAAGAAGGAACCTCTAGTCATCTTTATTGACGAAGCAGACGCCTTGTTGGGCGCCCGCGGAGGTCGCAATGACGCGGCTGGACGGAGAGACGTCATCAACCAGTTCCTGCGCGAGTGGGACGGCATGGAAGCGTCAAAGGCCTTCATCATGGTGGCCACGAACCGCCCGTTTGACCTCGACGAAGCCGTGCTGCGGCGTCTCCCGAGAAAACTGCTGGTGGATCTTCCCCTCGAGGGAGACCGCGCGGCCATTTTGAAAATCCACCTCAAGATGGAGAAGCTTGACGATACCGTCTCCATTGAGCAGATTGCCAAGCGCACCCCGCTGTACTCTGGTTCCGATCTCAAGAACGTCTGTGTAGCCGCCGCCATGGCCGCCGTCAAGGAGGAGCTCGAGGCATCGGAAAAGCACAGCGGCCCGGACCCCTATGTCTGGCCGGAAAAGCGTGTACTCAACAACCGCCACTTTGAAAAGGCTCTCGCCGAGATCCCGGCCAGCGTCAGCGAAGACATGGCGACGCTCAGCGCCATTAAAAAGTTCGACGAGCGCTACGGAGAAAAGAAGACGAGGCGCAAGCGCCGGGGCATGGGATTCGAGGTGGTCCCCGAGTCTACAGATTCCCACGAGGCTAGAGTTAGGAGTGCCGACAAGTAGTGAAGAAGTGGTCAAAAAAGGTCCCGCTTGTATATCAGTGTAAATACCAAATTGTATGATAGACCAAGATAGCAACGACAAAACTACTTAGAGTCGTCTCATGATTAAGCTATTTCGCGGTCGCTGTCCGAGATCAACTGTGAGCATTATTCAGCCTCTTGTTTTGTCACTTTGGGCGGTACTTCTACGCTACCTTTATTTGATGAAAAGTGACGAATCTTTGCCGAGGTCAATCTATTCAATTCTGGCCTGTATTTCAAGATGTACTGTGTTGCATGGTGCTCACTCGCAATGTGACTTTACTCGCAATCAACAACGATGAGTGGATTGCAGTCGCGTCGTCGCGTCAATATGTTTTGCAATATTCGTGTAATCGTTGCGTGAACCACATCTTCATGGTGTATTTATCGCTCGTGTCATGGCTGACACAGAGTACCTTGAAATAGAAGCTCCCAAGTCTTCCGTACGTAGTCAAATTTCGACAGACATGAACACATCTTGGACTGCTCAATTCGATCAGATTTAATAAATGATATGAACCATCTCCTCCTCTTGTCAACCGTGATGTAGGTAGTAAGCTACTCACATTGTGGCATCTGGGCGTTATTCCAACCACGCGGCCAATGACAAACTAAATATGCTGATAAGTAGAGATGCAAAAGACAAATGCGCTCATGTATGACACATGGCCAAGTTCGCTGGGCCATCCTCGGCCACTTAGCTCATCCATCGCCGCCAATTAATTTCTCTCATTGGTCCTCTATTTACCAGACTGGACCATGTCATGTTTCTGTAAGACCTCGGATCATATAATGCTCAATTTAGTACTCTCAGGGGATTTCAGTCTTTATCATCAGTTTCTCTTGCTATTATTATCTAGCTACATGGGAAGTTGCCAGACTCAATCTGCTGCATTTCCTAGATTGCGTTGCACGTAGCCGTGGCCTTTAAGGTGGTCTGCTGAAATGCGAAACAACTCGGCTTCGACATAGCAACGGTCATTCCATGCGTCTGCTAGACTAGATTGAACTTTGAATCGCAATTTTCCAACATTCAGCGGGCATCCGTGGCAAGCCGCGGAAGCCTCAACAGCACTTGTTGCAATGCCAATTTGGGTCAGATACTTCTTGCTTGGCATGATAGTCCATGCAATGATCATGGTAAAAGGGAGTTTCGCAATCCTGTACATGAGTCAGCAAACTGCGTATCTGAGAATAATCAATAGGCAAAATAACTGACCAGATTTGCGCATATCAGCTGATTCGATGTCGCTGGGACTATTTGGCCGCAAATACCGCAACCTGCCTTACTAGAATATGCCGGTAATGCCGTCCGTGGGATTTGAGCTGGCGGCAATTTGTCCTGCACTTCTGGTTTGGTGGACCTCAGAATTTCCACAGCCTCACTGGC
Organism: Pestalotiopsis fici W106-1; assembly: GCF_000516985.1. Classification (NCBI taxonomy): domain Eukaryota; kingdom Fungi; phylum Ascomycota; class Sordariomycetes; order Amphisphaeriales; family Sporocadaceae; genus Pestalotiopsis; species Pestalotiopsis fici. The sequence goes on from NW_006917096.1 coordinate 2,632,740, forward strand.
CGTACTCTTGTCCAGCAGATCGCGTCCGTTCAGGTAAGCCAAATGCTTCAATGCTTCATGCATGCGAGCTTGCGATGCTAGCAACCAGGAAGCCTTCTCTTGGATGAATTCCAGATAAATGTTTTTCAAGTACGGTACGACGGTTCCTTTGCGCGTGAAAAGAAAAGCATCCCACTCTACGATGTACTCCTTTTCGTCGGGGTCCACATCAGTGTATTCCATGATTGTGTCTCTGTGTTTCTGTAGAAGCCACGCGTTGTCGATAGGAGGTTCATCGACCTTTGAGAGGGGCTCTAGGACGGCCTTGCTGAGACGGTCGTACATTGGCTGTATTGTGTTGGGAACTAGTTGTTGTTTTGCCGATGTTATGGCTTCTGTGCTATGCTTCTTCAGATTTCTGTCATTATACCCAACTCCAGAGAACCGGCGAATTTGGTGGACTTACCGACGGTGCTGACCGACGACTTCTCAAGGACACTGGCGGAGAGATATTTGTCGGCGATTCAAGCTTGCGGGCTTGCGCAGCTGCTCTTCGGGCTGCCCGTGGAGTCAACTGCTCGCCTTCAGAAATAACGATATGCCACCCGTCTTTTTGAGAAAAGTCGGTTGCAATTTTCCATTCCGAGTGTTGAACCATGTGCCTTTGGAGCTGATCGATATTGTCGTGAGGCACATAGCAATAGATGCAGTGCCAGTGATCGAGCATTGCACGTTTCCCATCAGGCAATGTCCATGTGACACGGCCTGAAATTCCTGGCTTGGCATCATTCATCCCCTTAACCTTGGCATCCTTCCGTTTCTTGCGCTCCTTCATTTCCCTGCCACGGGCCTTGTCGCTCAGTAGCTTCAAGTTGTAAACTTGCTGCTTGTCTCTCATTCTCAGGGATCTGCTAGGAGTGATGGCTTCTTCATCGCCATCTTCGTCATCCGCAGCAGCGTCGTCGTCGTCGTCATGGTCATTTTTGTTGACCGAGTTGTCAGTCCGCCCATTGACATGCTCTGTCTTTAGAGGTGCTAATATATCTCCTATCTGTGGGCTAGGTTGCTCACTGTTCATTGCGGACCATCGCAGATCCGTTTCCATTACCAGATCAGTCCGGATCTCTTCAACCCCATGGGTCTTTCTCAGCACCACAGGCGTGCTCAAACGCGGCTTGGAGTAAGCGTACGAATGCGTAGATGATAAGGCCCATTGCTGTGAGCGTGGCCAAGACGACTTGGGCAACAGATCGAAAGGGGGCCAATTTGGGTCGCCAACAGACTCCAGCTCAGTGGTAATCAGATATGAGTCTGCAAGCATGAAGTGTGGGGAATCGTCGCGCATGACATAGAGCTTTTCGGCACCCACAACAAAGGGCTGCTGTAGATGTACTCTGCCATGGCTCGAAAACCCATCACGATCGCAAGAAACCCGGATCTCGCATGGTTGGCTGTCGCAATAGATTGGTCGTGAGGGGGCTGATGAAGTGCCACTGGAGATGGTGAGTCTGCAACGCGCTTGTACGACTCTGATGGATGCATTCTTCTTTACTGGCGAGCCGTTGCCGTGTAGTAGTCCATTGACGCCCGGATCTGGATCGCTGACATGGCCTACTTTCAAAACCTGGAAGCGAAGTGTTCTAGAATATCCTTGAGATGGATCACTGAATAGAGGGCCGACCGAGGCAAAGATGCCAGGATCTGTTGAATCTTCAGTGATACGGCGGCGCTTAGCCGCACGAGGCCTGTCGTCATCTGGAGTAGACTTTTGTGCAGCGGCCAGCATATCCACGGCGCTTCTCCAAACTCTGTGAAGGAAAGGCGACCCGTGCTTGTACGGGAGTGGCGTCGTCATGTTGAGAATATGTATTCTCTCTCAAAGTTGCAATTTGAGATTGGAGCGATTGTAGTTGTGAAGACGAGTTCCACTCATGCGATCCCCGGTGTGCTCAAGAATGATCGGCGAGCATATTAAAAGAGAGTGAGATGAAGCGATGCAGCATGAACTCTGAATAACTGGTAGGTGCCAGAAGCGACCGGCAGGAATGAATTGGATACAAAGGCCGAAGTGATGGCGTTGTGGTGGACGATGATTGAACCTTTTTTTCCCTCCTCTCTTTGAGCTTGAGAAGGAAAAGGGAAAGGCACCACGACCGAAAGACACAGATGCTCCTAGTGTAGCTCTGCAACCAACACGCGCCGAGCAAACCTACATTGGGTAATCGTACGACGTCCTCGATGTGAATCGGCCCTGTGCATCTGGTGCAATGCAGTTGTCGTTGTCGTCGTGGGCGCGAAAATCCAATGCTGACTGCTCCAAGAAGTTCAGAAACCAGTCAATTGCGCATCCATCCACCGGATGCCCGTTGACAAACAAGAGCAGACGCGTGCCTTCCGTGTACGTATTTTAGTGTAGAGTCCGGACTGGAGCGTTGCACTACATGCACTAGCGCCAAGGCAGTACGTACTAGTGGTGTGTGCTGCCAGCCTGCGGCTACATACTGTGTACCTGTGTCCAATACCCTGGCTGGTCGCGAATTGATCGATCCTCTTCACAAACTGCATGTCGCGTGGTCCTCCTTGGAAAGAATGTACCCCACTCTTCGCAAGAAAGAGCCGATGCTGAAGAATCTCGGTCTACCGTAAATATTTACTTATGTATCCACTGACGATTAATACTGTTGGTATTTTTCAAGCATGTGTATATTAGGTTGATGATCTACCAGAACTGCTCAAAAGACACTTGGTGTATGAGTAATTTCTTTTTTCTTTCTCTTTTCTCATAATGGTACTGGAGTATTTGTACAATTCTATCGGCATAATCATGCTGAGCCCACAGTCCTGAAGGATGGGCGTTTCTTCGTTGGTATTTTTTGTTCCTACATGTATCTACTGAGATTGGACCCAAAAGCTTTGATAGGAAACTCCATCCACACTGCGAGCTTGGTTGGTCTCTATAGTATAATTGGCGCCTCATCTTGGTTGATTGTACTTCCAAAGTCTGACTACTTCCCGTGTCATGTTTCTGTCTCAGCCGCGAAAATAATGCCTGAGGATGCAATTTTCCCAAGTCATATATTTATTGTCACCCGTTGTCTGGGGTCATGATTGCTCGGCATTGTATTGATCTTTTTTCATCAATCGCTTCGTCAACACGCTGCACCCAAAGAGCTTACTGTCCTTTCCACCTACCGGCCCGCCAGTCCTTGGAGGCGACAAATTCAAATCATGATGCTCAAATCATCCTTGGCCTCTTCAAGGTTCTGTCATTCGACCGATTTCTGTATATTTGAGTGCTATCCACTGAGAGGAGTCGAAACCAACATTCTTGTCGCGTAGAGGGGAGGGAAGCTGTGTCTCTCCTGCGCGATCAATGGTCGCTAGAAATCTCCAAAACTATGGATGAACCTCTTGGCATTACATTTCTACTGTTAAATCATTTACACAAGTAAACTCTCGGGGATTGCATGATGGGATTGTCTCGCTCAACAGCAGCAATACCATGTCATGGTGTCAAGAGGCGGACCCACCTAACCTACATTCCCTCTAGGCTCTTATCGGGCGTCTGCGCCAAATCGATAACTAATTTAGCGCCAATGCAAGGGCGCCGAAGCTCGAGTGCACATCGTCATCGCCATCGATCTTTCCGAGCTTGTGCCTGTGCATCTGTCAAGTGCTTCTTCTTTTGCGCCGACACGAATACTGCCGAGTCGGCCATCAATGCAGCAAGGGTCGTCTGTCATATCACCACGATACAAGCAGGCATTACTTTTGTCCCAAACTTACTTCCGTTTTGAGAACGGCTGGCGCTCGCCAGCTCCATCATTCATGCCGACGCGTCGCCATCATTTCACTGGTCCTCGCCTCCTGTGAGAGCGAGCGTAACATGACCACGCCAGGCTAGCAATCCCCAAATACCGTCTGCGAAACATCAATCGACCATGGACTCGGATGATTACAGCGATGAGAGCCCACCGCAGCCGTCACGCCAAATGCCCCGGCGGGCAGCCAAGCTCAAGGATCCCGTCCGCATCACTCGATCCTCAGCCGCTGACGCACAGCTGTCGTCTGCCGAAAGAGTCTTGATTAGCGATACCTCCGACGACGACGACGACGACGATGATGATGATGACGACCAAGCAGACGAGTTTTCCATCTCACACAGTGGACGAAAGCGCAAGACGTCGTCACAATTGCTCACTGCTGCTGCCAAGCGGCCACGCCGAACGCAGGGATCAAATCAATCAGAACCATCCCGCCGTAGCGGCCGCCCAAAGTCTCAGACTTCACCGCGCCAAAAAGTATCACAGAAGGATGTAGATGGTGCTGGCGGGTCTGATAAACTTGTTCTTGAGGGCGACTGGCAAAGTCTGCCTGAATTGATCTGGTAGGTTTTGCGCATAGGAAACACTGACCTCTATTATTCCCAAGTCTCATTTCTTGCTATACACAACCAGAAACCTTTCTTTTGGCGCGAGTGTCAGGGAATTCTCATGTTCTGTTAGCATCATGTTACGTTATCTCGAGAAAACATGCTGATAAAAATGAGTAATTCAGGGACAACATTTTCGAATTCGTCGCTGCCCCGATTGGTAATCTAGCAGCTCATCAAGACGCTGTCAGTGCTGCTGTCCTTACGTTGTGCAATGCAACCAGAGCGTCGAAAATTCTGGTTGAGCCTGCCCTCAGAGCCCGTTACAAATGTGTCCACCTCCAGACATTTGGCGCAGCGCAACATATCAGTGCGACGCTAGGGATGAGTCACGAGCAAACGGTATTTCGAATGAAATACCGTTCCAAGATCGAGACGTTGCGAATCGAAGTCGGAGAGACACTTGGTAAGAGAGTCCAAGGACAATACATCAATTTGTGGGAACTCATTCGCTTCTTGCCTCGGCTCATGGACGTTGAGTTGTACCATCACCTCGACCTTGCCTACAAGAGAGATGACCTCGAGGCAAACGTGCGCTGGAAGTACACCCCCGAACTATTCGAGGCTCTCGAATTTGTACCCGACGAGAGCGAAACTGGCGCCTATGCCAAGAAGGCACCCACAGAACTGAGAAGCTGGATGTGGAGTTCACGATTGGCTGGCGAATTGTGCTCACTGGACAATATGGCCTCTATACACCAAAGGCCAAGCTTTTCCACTTTGCGCAAGCTTACCTTTCTCAACTACCAGGTGCCCTCCTTGGGTACAAAGGTCTCCGACGATGCAGCGCTAGCCTTGGATCTTCCAGACATACAAAAATTGGCGTCGGCCGTCTGCTTGTTACCACAACTTCAGCATCTGGCATTCAAGTCTTCGACCATCGTTAATGGTTACCTTTTCGGTCTCTTGCCCAAATCCTTGAGGCATCTTGAACTTCACGATTGCTACGACGTCACAGCTGAGGCTCTTAGAGAGTTCCTTCTGAGCCATGGTCATCACATGCAGCAGCTCACCCTGGATCATTGTCGCGCCCTCAGCCTGGACTTTCTCAATGTACTACGAGATGCGTGCCCCAGTCTGACTTGTTTGAGTATGGATCTCCGCTATTTCCGCTACATTGAAAGCTACCCGGACAACAGCCCGGACTACGAAGAACTATTGTGCTCAAAATTACCCCCTACATGGCCGCGTACACTCCAGTGCCTGAACCTACAGTATATGCGTTTCGAGGATTCCACTGCAATGGAATCAGCTACGACACTTCTAAAAAGTTTGATAGACAGTGCTTCCGCATTGCCTGATCTGCGTTATTTGGCTTTGAAGGCCTCGATTAATGTGTCGAGGAGCGAACGCTCCAAGTTTCGCCAAACATGGGCCTCCAGGGTAGAAAAGGTCTTCCAAAGAGAATCACCAGAGCCTAAGAAGACACCCCACCGGACTTTTACTATTCCCATTCAAACTGTTAATATGAATGGTAGACACGGCAGTCCAGTGACTCCAGCTCGGCGTAGCACCCGTATCGCAGATCGCCCACCGTCGCCAACGCCAACGACACCAGGGGATGGCTTTGGTACACCTAGCCAGCGCGAGGAAAAGTTAGTGCGGCGTATGAAGAAGGAAAGCAGGAGATTACGAGTTTCCAGTAAGGGCTATCACGCTGACAATGAGGAAAGTGAAGATGAGCTGTCGGCAAGTGGATCTGGATTTACGCAAGCATCACCGATGTTCAAGCAACGACTTTGCGATGTTGTTGACATTCAGATTGATAATCAAAAGATCACGGAGCATCACTACACGGAGAACGATTTTCTCGATTCTCCTCCCGACGACGATGATGATGAGGAATATAAGGATTGAGTGGATCATACAGGTGTACACTTTCCGGGCGAGCATCACATGACGAATTACACGATAATATGATTTTTGGCAAGGCGTTTCAGGATTGGTCTCTACGATTCCTTGACATAGACAGAGGCATTGGCACATGGCATATACCCCACGGTCAACTGATGGAAGGCGTTGGGTTGACCTTTTGTGGCAATGGATTTGCAAGCTGCAAATAATGGTTGCATGGACGGTACAGGAAAAGGCGCGCTGCTTTCGATCCCTGCGGCTAGTTTACGTGGACATGATGGTCTCGATGACGTAAACTACTTATGCTGCTATGTATAAGATGCTCTTTTCTTGGGTTTCACATGAGCGAATCATTGTCTATAGATTAATTGAGCTTGCCCAGATTTTCATTACACAATCAATGACTAAGTTATGTTTCTGGTATTTCACCGGCTCTTCGTATTTTCACGAATTTGACAAGTAAGTGGTCAGATTATAGTGGGCAAGCATTGCTACAACCTGAGCCTCTTTTGAGTAATCAAGTCACTTGTCTATCGCTCAGGTTGTGACTCTGACTCGGGAAGAGGATAGGATCAACTGCATATCATGCTTAACCGACTGATTTGAGAGAACAGAGTCTGAGATTTGTCTGTTTTCTCTCTCTTGAACTCCTTGCATATCACTATCGACTCATGAGGAAATCAAAGAGGCTGATATCATGACACAACGTCTCCGCCGATTCCGGACTTTCATCAAAATAGAGATGGTTATGGAAAATACTCCGTGTTTTATCACTGGGACTCACGAATGTGGGCAGTAGATGGCGAAGATGACCCTGGTAGGACCTCGAAAAGGCGGCGAATTGGCAAACACAATCTGGGATACTCTGGGATGCGTAAGAAGCGGCGGGAACTCCTGCAAAGATCTGCGAGGCAGAGCCATGGTAACAATGGTTTGTGATGAAGCAAGGGAGCTTAGCCATTTGAACATTAGAATATTCGGGACTTTGTCCGTCTAGGACTGGACTTGGCCGCACGGTCAAGGCCCGAAGCCTGAATAGTAATGGGTGAGCTCGATCTAGACCCCGACTACTCCAATGTCCTTGGAGTCGCATCTGGAGCCTAGCCCTTGAACCTTGGTCGCGGACAGATGGTATCAAGAACAAATTATGGGATCCCCAAGCTCTGTGACCTTTTACAAATTACGATTGTTTAAGTACAAACATTTAAAGCCCTAGATATGATTGAAAATAAGGAAAATTAAGATGAGTGCAAAAATTGGCGTAGTTGAAGGAACTCATAGTATAGAAGCAGGCCATGACGGGTATGACAGTATTGGAATAGCAAATATCGACAAGACGCTTGTTTCAGGTACATATCTTGAGTGCATGCAAAGACCTATGAGGGAATTCTTCTGAGATGCTACAAAGATGCGGTCGACAGTAGTATAGTATAAAATGATGGAGTTCACTGTTCCCTTGACCCTGAACATTGAAAATCAATCTACTTGAATGGCTGGACTCTCAACCAGAGAATGGACAATAGTCTGATAGATCACACAGACCATTGTCCCAAAATGTAAAATACCTATTCGGGGAGTAGAGGACCCTGAGATGTAATAGTCTGTTTATTCTCCCTTGCTTCGATGCTTAGAAGGCGCAGTACCGGTGTACCTGAGAGAGATGACAAAGACAATGAATGTACTCTACATTAAATCCTGGTTCCTCAACAAGGATTGACAAGTCAGTCGTACACCATCCGAATGGGATCAAATCAGAGACCTGGGAAGATACAAGGTAGTAAAATGTCAAATGTTTGCCTCTGAGACCCCTTGCAGTATAGCCGAACGGTAAGTGACACGGCGTACGGTCACTCCAATAGTTACCACCCTGATTCCCATTTTGTAGTCTCTTATAGCCCCGCATTACATGGATGGCATTAAGTCCCAAGTCTCATTGTGTGGAGAGAGTCCATGTGGTACTCTGGGCCCGATCGGTAGCACGTCCCAGCGTCTTGTTTCTACAGAACGCTGGGACATACCCCGGCGATTACGGGCAGACCGGGGTTGGGATTTGTAAACCAGAACATCGGATCTGCCAAAGCTGAATGTTTGTTTGCCTCAATATCCATCAATCAGCACCTTTGTGATTTTGGCTTCACGCCTTATCCTGTTCCATGCCAAGACAAGGGGGCGCGACTTATTTACCAAGAAGTGAAAGGAGTAGCATTATTCCCGTTTGCTATGGGGACGCCACTAAATGCTCTGGCGATAATGTTCGGCAAGGGGCGAGTATTGAGCAAACATGAACAGTTTGGCCCGGCCGAGATGGATCAATTTTTCCGAATTAATTCAAGTTCTGCATGGGAGGTGAGAGGAATCCACTGTGCCAATTACTTCTGCCGAGGTGAATGTTGATGAAGACAATTAACTAGGTAATCAGGATTACCTCGAGGCTGAATACAGCTGACAGACACAAAGAGCTGCAACTGCGTTGCTGAACTGGCAAAAGCTGGAATGCAGGGTGAATTGGTTGACAATTGGCAATGATAGTCGCTAACCAATGCTATAAGTGATCAATTTTTTCAAAGACGTAGTCAAGGGTTACAAAAGTGGCGGCGACAATGCTTGCGGACGCAGTGTCGGTTCTCGAGGGCGTCCAGTAGTATACCTCGCAACCTCGAGTCTGGAAAGGATATCCTAGCAAACAAGGGTATACATGGCATGAGGGACAAGCCCAATGAATCATTTTGGGTGACTGGGGATGCCAGATACTCGAGGGAGCTGACTTGTATGAGCCCGATTTTGCTTTTTCTTACTGCAAGCTGCAGTCTAAGTCTGCAACTACCCGTCTCCTGGGACCAGCATATAAGTGACAGTCAGGACTATCAATTCTCGTGCTTTTCCCTCTCATCAAGCGAACCATTTCATCCTTCTTCTTGGGCTTTTCAACAATAAATGATACTCAAAACTCTTGTATCAAATTTTCTCTCGGGTCCGGACAAAGACCACCATGGCAATTGCTACAAATGGCATCAAAGGTGCTCGCCAGGCTGAGCCAGTTGATATATCCATTGTCAAGAATCCAGCCGATCTGGGAGCCGTACTTCCTACCTTGAAATACCTCAACTCCGGGCTGCCGTCTTTGGCTACGGACAGCGACGATGCTCGGTCTGACATGTTGCAGGCAGCCTGGAAGCTGGTCATGTCTCTTGAGACTCCCCGTGAGACGATGATCAGGCACTGCTGGGCACAGGTAATGGGCCACCATTGAGAAAATTCCAGAGACTTGATATCGAATCATCATCTAACTTAATATTTCATAGTCTGGCGTTGTTGCTGCGTTGAACACGGGTACGGTCTCGGGTCTATGGCGCACAATGGCTCAAAATGGGGACAGACCCCAGACGGTCAAGGAGCTGGCTGTTGCTACTGGGATGGATTCGGTTCTTCTTGGTAAGTGAGAACCATATCAAGAATAACACAGAAACTTTATTCACTGTAGATATTATAGCACGCCTGATGCGTCACCTCGCCTCGATGCAATACTTGGTGCAGACCGGTACCAATGAGTACAAGACAACCAACTTTACAAAATCCATGGCTCATGAACTCATAAGCGACAGTCATATTGCCATGTAGGTGTTATTGTTCCCATGAAAAATCAAACAAATCTCTGACTTGTTTTCGGCAGGTGCTCCGGCACAAGCGCTGGTGCTTACCAATTCCATGAATTCGCCATTGAAACCAACTTTCAGAATCCCATCGACTCCCACAATACCTCTATGCAGCGCGCGTACAAGACGGACTTGGACATGTTCCAGTGGCTGCAGACGATTGGCTACGGTGAGAGCTTCAACAACCACATGCGAGCATACGCACAGGGCCGCCTCCGCTGGATGGACCCGGCAGTATACCCGGTGCAGGAGCGGCTGATCAACGGGGCCAGCACGGCACCCGACGCGCCCTTCATGGTGGACATTGGGGGCGGCGTAGGCCACGACCTGGCCGCCTTCAAGGAGCACCACCCCTCGCACCCGGGCCGGCTCATCCTCCAGGACCTCCCGCAGGTCATTGAGCAGATCAAGGAGCTCGACGGCGCCGTGGTGCGCATGAGCCACGACTTCCACACGCCGCAGCCGGTCCGGGGCGCCCGCGCCTATTTCATGCACTCGACGCTGCACGACTGGCCCGACGATGTGTGCGGGTCCATTCTGCGCAACATCAAGGCGGCCATGGCGCCGGGCTACAGCCGCCTGCTCATCAATGAAAATGTCATCCCAAAGAGTAATGCCCACTGGGAAATGACGGCCCTCGACATGGTCATGCTGACCTTGTTCTCGTCCCGGGAGCGCACCGAGGACGATTGGACGGGCCTGCTCGAGGCTAATGGCCTGCGCATTGTCAAGATTTGGCAGGGCGCAAAGGCCTGTGAGAGCCTGATTGAATGCGAGTTGGCTGATGCAGAGCTTACGGTCGAGTTCGACATGGCAGAAGTTATCACTGCCGCTGAGTCTGGATCGGTTGACATACATCCTATGATCCAGACGGAATTGACCGAGATCAAGCAGGATACCGAGTATGAAATGGCAGAAGCTGACCATGTTGTCGAGCTTCAATCGATCAATGCGCAGCCTGCAATTGAATGCGACCTGTCCGAGGTTAGCCCCATTACCCAAGGAGCTGTGGTCGATACCAAGCATACCATTGAATGCCATCATCTGCCTTCTCCTGTGTCGATCCAGGATCAAAACGGGACAAGTGCTCTGGAATAAATGTCAGTTGGGTCTCGTCAGGACCACGGGAAGGAGTGGAGAGGAAGTACAAATAAGAAAGAGTGAGAAAAAGAAATTGGCTTATTTATAGTTTTCCATCATACAATAGATATAGGTAGACATACAAATGTGGTGTGTTAAGAAACAGTGTATTGGAGTCGAGAGCAGAAGGACCCTGTACTCAAACGTCCTCTTTCAGAGCAAATGTGAATGACCCTCCACTTCAAACACGTTTACTGTCGCCCGGCCCATGACAGTTCATAACCCATCTCGGTCTTTGTTTCTCGTGTCAGAGGGCATGTGCCAAAAATGAATACCGTGGCTGTATAGACGCGCCATCCCATCTCCGCTCTTCCAGCTTGAACCAACTACTAGCATATCTCAGCTCAGCTCATCCCAGCCTCTACCTCACTGAGAATCCTCAGCCTTTTCGCCCGCCGCCTCCTTCTCCTCCCTCAACTTCTTGAGACGCTGTTGATTCCGCTTTCCCAGGATGCGCAGCGTATTTTCCCTCTCAATGTCGCTCATCTCTGCCCAGTTGGAGATGCGGCTCATGGTCCCGTCTTGATTCACGACGAGGGGGCCCATGTGGTCCAGTCGCACGCCCTCGCCGCCAACGTTCAAGTTGATGGTGTCGCCTTCCTTTGGAGGCTCTGGCAGTGGGAGGGGCTGATGTTGTTGTTGTTGTTGTTGTTGCTGCTGCTTGTCTGCTGCCACCTTTGGGGTTTGTGCAGACGTCCCCGGTTGGTCGTGTGGAGGAGCAGAGGCCATGGCTCTGTGTGTTGTGTTGTTGCGCAAGGTGTATGGTGTGATGCGACGTATAGGACCTGCTCTCAATAGACTGCGGGCTGCCAGGTAAGATTTCATTGAGGTGATGTTGTGGATGATTTTGTCGCAAGAGTGAAGAGACACTGTGCTTGTCTCCCCCAATCTGGTAATCTCTTGGGAAGTGTCAAAGGTAAGACTGAGATGACGCCACACTGTTTTTATAGTCGCGTCTGCTTGTTACGCCCGTCACTGATAAGGAACCTCTAGGGATTGTTACTGCTTCCTCGTGGGATTTAAATGTCGTTGTCGTATGGGTCTGCCGTCGTCTAGTCGCGAATTTTCTGGAATGATTTAGAGCTATACAGTGCCAAGCTGCGTTGGCGCACGCGGTACTAAACATTGTCCTGCTAGGGTGGTTAGCTGGCTGGCTGCATTGTCCATGTCATTTGTTGGTACCATGATTAACGTGCTGACAACTATCTGATTGAACCTACAGCTACCCCTATTCGCAATTATTTTGATATTGAGTTAGAGCCGGATATACGGGTAAAGATATAATCATCTCGTTCGAGTGTAAACCCTGGCCTTGTTGAAAAAAGAATTAAGCACCGTTCTCCCGTGATTCCCGCCACCAAGGCGGCGTGAGATAAGCAGCAGCTAGAACGCAGCAACAATTACAGAATGGGGGTCGTGCAATCAAAGCTCAAGACGCTGAGTCTGGCCATCAAGGCGCTGCTCATGGCCAACAAGCAAATCGAAGAGCTTCTAGAACGGGTCCAGCAACCGCCCGGCTTGCCTGTCCCGAATCCGTCCCCGTCCTACTGGCTCGAAGACCCACCGCACCCGGAACTAGTAGACACGCAGTCGCCCGGGCTGCCGGAACGCGCCGACATTGTGATTGTCGGTTCCGGTATCACGGGCGCGGCTGTCGTGCGGTCGGTTCTCCAGGCGAGCAGCGGCGCGGCCAAGGGCGGGAAGCCCCGGGTCGTGGTGCTCGAGGCCAGAACCCTCTGCTCCGGCGCCACCGGTCGGAACGGCGGACACATCAAGTCGTCTCCGCACGAGTTGTTTGCTCGGCTCAAGGGAAATTTCGGCCCAGAACGTGCCGCGGCGGTCACGAGGTTTCAGTTGGCGCATGTCAAGATCTTGACGGAACTGTGTCAGTCCGAGGGATGGGATGTGGCCGAGTGCCGTGAGGTCGAAACGGTAGATCTATACCTCGATCCCGAGGACAGAGACAAGGTATTCGAAGAAGTGCGAGAGTTGAGGAAATGGATACCAGAGCTGGACATTGAGACTTATGATGCAGCTTCTGCCCAAAAAGTGAGTTTATGTTCCTTCTTGTATAGCTCAAGGTTAGCAGTGATCATGGCTGACCATGAGCAGAAATTCGACGTGAATAAATTCGTTGTGGGGGCCATCTCATACACTGCTGGCGCTCTGTGGCCATATCGATTCGTATCCAGTGTGTGGCGAGACCTATTAGCTCAATTCGGTGAGAATTTATCCATCGAAACCAGGACGGCCGTCACGGATATTCAAGTAGGGGATACTGAAAACACAGCCTATAGAGTTGTGACAGATCGTGGGATCATCGAGTGCAATCATGTGGTCCATGCTACAAATGGCTTTGCAGGTCAGTTTGTTCCTGGTTTGCGCGGTAAGCTTAGCAGTCTGTTGGCACACATGTCGGCACAGCGTCCGGGCAAGCAGTTTCCAGACTACGGCGGGTCGCGCTCCTGGTCGGTGATTTATGCAAAGTCGGCCTTTGATTACATCACGCAACGCCCAACAGTAAATGGTGTACCTGGTGATATCATGCTCGGCGGAGGTTTCGATCGTAGTCGTGATCAGGGCTTGAGCGTCATCGGACGATATGACGACAGCAGTGAGGCCATTGATGCCCTGACTGTAAATCACATTGGAAACATCTTTCCGACCATCTTCTCCCCGCAGTGGGGAGACGATCAAGAGGGCGGCAGGATAAAGAAATACTGGACAGGTGTCGTGGCTCTCACAGGGGACTTGCTTCCTTTTGTAGGCAGACTCGACCCAAAGCTGACTGGCCGACGGCCACGTCAAGTCAAAAAGTCTAGTGGTGTCGACGCTGGCGAATGGATCGCCGCTGGATATTGTGGCGATGGAATGGTGTGGGCTTGGCTATCAGGCACGGCACTCGGGGCCATGATCACGGGTAGAGAGAAGGACAAATCACCAGCCACGCCAGGACATCCGGGCGGCAGACTCGAAGACTGGTTTCCACATGAACTGAAGCCTTCGTCGAAAAGGGTAGACAAAGCTGACATAGCCAACTTGATGGAGCTGATGTTTTAATATGCTATAGAGATTTAACAAACGGCATGACAAACATGTACTTCTCCTTACCTGAAGTCTTGAGGTGTCAATGATACAGTAAATATCAGTTGACTAGAGAGATATAGGAAAACCTAGCTGGGACTTGAACACATTTTTTCTAATCGTACACCCTTTACCCAAGAGTAGGTACTTCATTCCTCAATCACTTTTAGTGACTCAGCTTGTGAATATTCCAGTATTGTGACAACTAGAAATTATTCAATTTTGGTTGTACAAGATCAATTATTATATTGTTTTTAGCCATCTCTCGTATTTGATCAGTTCTATCCGTTTGGATCAGCCATATGTCTGTTTCTTTTTACCCCTTTTTGTTTCCTTTTTGACTGTTCAATTTCCATGTCAACTTTTCGCAATTCTATTTCTCATCCCTCGGGAAAGTGCTATAGCCAGAGGTATTCCTTTAAGTACCTAGTAAAGAAAGCATGAAGCACAAAGCTCGATCCCCAGCTGAGATTGCGTATGTTGAATGAGTAAAGAATGGAGATTTCGGCTAGAACCGAATTCAATACACACTAGAATCATCATTAGCATCAATCAAGCCATCTGTGCTGACCTTGCGACAAAAAATGGGACTGACGATGTATTCTCGGCGAATGATAGATAGATTGTTTTTCGCTTAGATGACTCATGTTTTGACGCAATAGTTATGACAATGGTTTGTGATAATATCCTCATGGGTTCGGTATTAGCTCCAAATCACAGTGGCCGAAGACGGGGCCCCTCATGTTCAGCTGTTATCCACCTACTATGATACATAAGGTTTCGGGGTTTGGTGAACCCCTCACATAACCTCTATAAAACGTGACCAATGGCCATTTGACTCGTTTCTTTTTTTTCTCAGTATCAATTGAAAAGCGTACGGGAAATAGCGAGAAAAGGCCAATAAAAAAAAAAGACACGGAATATCCAATCATGGCAACTCAGACAATCAGATTGGCGACGGCGTCTCCAGGGACCCAGGCGACACGCAAGGAGACGCTTGCGCAGCTCCACCAGCTCGCCCGCAGCGCCGCTGCCGAGAAGGCCGACATCCTGCTGCTCCCGGAAGCCTATCTGGGTGGCTACCCTCGGGGCACGTATTTCGGCTGCAAGATCGGATCCCGCTCGGCCGAGGGCAGAGAGGAATATCTGCGGTACTTCAAGGCGGCCGTGGACCTTGGCGACACTGTCGGCGGAGGTGCCGGCGCCGGCGACGCATGGGTCAAGAGACAGCTTCCCGCTGACGAATTGGCCGGCGAGACTGGCAAAGTCGCGGGTCAACGTGGCGATGGAACGCGAGAGGAACTCGAGCGCATTGCCAGAGAGACTGGCGTCTTTATCGTCACTGGAATGATTGAGAAGGCTGGAGGAAGCTGTAAGCAACTGATTTCTGAGCTAATGAATGACAAGTTTCATACGGAAATGTTTCTAATCATACATGGCATAGTGTACTGCTCAGCTGTCTATGTTTGTCCAAAGTTGGGAATCATTGGAAAGAGAAGAAAGACTCAGCCTGTAAGTGACCCATAACGCCAAACTGATCATCGTCATGTCGAGAGGAAGAAAGAAGCAATTTTCCTTTTGCAAGTTATTTTCCAACCTTGAGCTGCTACTCGCATGTTGATGAGTTCATCAAACTTGGACATTTCTTCAGTATAAATTCCAATGTTGAGCTAGTCGCGTCATGCCAGGAAAGCATCAAACATATTTCGATAAGCACTTCTTTCGTTTCTCTTCTGAATACTAAGTTCTTCTAGACTGGCACAGAGCGCCTTGTGTGGGCTCAAGGGTCACCCGCAACCTTGAAGGCCGTGAGCACGACAATCAAGGGAGTCAGACTCAACATTGGCGCTGCGATATGCTGGGAAAACTACATGCCTCTCCTGAGGCAAGCACGTAAGTTCGTCCATCATATGCAATGCTCTGATCCCCACCGTCGCTACCCGTGTTGTAAATTATGAAGAGTTTTAGTCTAACGGCTTCCTCAAAGTCTATGCACAAAACATCAATCTATATCTCTGCCCTACAGCCGACGGCCGTGAGTGCTGGCTCTCAACCATGCGCACCATTGGCCTCGAGGGGCGCTGCTTTGTCGTGAGCTCCAACATGTGCGTCCGCAGGACCGCCGAGCCGTCGGCCGCGGCTACAGGCGGCGACGACGCGGCAGCCACGGTTGTCGAAGACCTCAACGGCATCCCCGAGTCCCACCCGCGCGGCGGCGGTCGCCGCAACTCGTGCTACACCGAGGAGGGCTTCGAGATTGCCCTCCCCGAAGGCGGCAGCGCGGCTCACTCCCGTACCGAGAGGCGGCGCTCCGTCTTTGATGAGGACGGTCACGAGATTGTCCTCTGCGGCCGTGACGGCGCCGGCGGCCCCGTCATCGAGGAGGAAGGTAGCGCTTTGCAGGAGCAAAAGCAGCAGCAGCAAAACGGCATTCCATCCTCCAAGAAGGCTTCAGCCCCGAGCGGCATCTCCACAGCCACTACCACTGCGACTACCAAGGCCTCTGCCCAACCCAACGGCGTCAGCGCCGAAGATGAGTTCATCTCTCGTGGCGGCTCCTGCATCATCTCACCCTCTGGCGACATCCTGGCCGGTCCGCAGTGGGAAGACGAAAAGGGCATCATCTACGCCGACGTGGATTTCGAGGACTGCGTACGCGGACGCCTGGATCTGGATCTTGGGGGCAGCTATTCGCGAAACGATTCCTTCAAGCTCTCGGTGGAAGGACTTGAGCTGGATCCGCTGCCATACTATTGAGTTGAGTAACTCTGTTCCCATTATGTGTTGAAGGGGGGCACTGTACGCAGATTGCCAGCCAAATGTCATTATGTATGTGTTTTCAGTAAATTGTATAAGGCTGTACCTCTATGAGCACTACTTGCCAGTTCAGCACTGTATGCAAATCGTTGCATTATGAATCATTCAAGTCAAAAGGCTCAATGGTTCGCCAGAAGACTGGCCATAATGAGAGTCACATAGCATCATTGTTCAAGCCTTGAGCTCATCCAAGTGTGTGGAGATGGCATCTCAGCTTGGCCCTCACAAGTCGAGGGGACTGTGTATCGTCTTTGCCCGATATTGATAAATGAATGCCCCTCCTTGGACAACTTCTGTCTGGGAGAGAGGAAGATTTCAAAGATATCTCAGATATTCAATGATGTAGAAGTAATAGTCCGTGAATAACCTGGGTGGCAGTGGCTTCACCACTCTTACTAGGACATTAAATTCCATATTAATGCTAGATTTGGCTGGCAAAAGATTGAACAAAACGGGTATCAATTTATCATTAAATATTTATGGCTCCAATCGCTCAATTCCCGGTCCAGACATGCCAATTGCCCATATAGGCTCATTCTTTGCTCATCAATCCTCAATATTCATAACTTACAAGCCCTGCAAGCAAAAGTCGCTGTCTTGGCCAAACGCCTTGAAAAAGATTCATCGCCTTGTAACTCGATTTATGGTGCCAGAGTCTAAAGTGTAAATGCGTTTTCGTGTCGTTTACTCCTTCTCTTGAATTTTGTCTTGACTCGCTGACCCGACAGTTGGGTCCTTTTCTGTAGCGGCGCCTTTCTCGGATACCTCTCGAGGGCTTACAAGAGGGCTAGTGACGCCGACGACACTTCCGTTGATACTATCAGCTCTTCCGTGTCCAAGGAATCCACTACGCACGCTGGCTCCGTCGCCAGCGATGCTCTGTTTTGTGTATAAGCTGTTCCTCTCGCTTGGAAGGGCAGCTGCAATACCCGTGGTCGAGTACATACTATTGCGCTCGTTGTTCGCTGCCATTCTCGATGTAGTTTGGTGCAATCCGGGTGTGGTTGGAACTCCATCTATGTTGGCACTGAGAACACTCAAGGGCAGGCTTTCGCGGGAACCTCCCCATAGTGAAGATGGAGCCATTGCTCGAACCGAGGCATCAGTGTCAAATGACCTTCGTCTTCTCCGCTTGCTGGAGGAGGCCAACGTAAGTATGGAAGCATTGTCTGACAGTAGATTGTTGGCAGTAGCCATTTGATATGTGGTTGGATGCCCCGAGGCCCCATGTGGAGCTAGATGTGCAGGTATGGCGGACGCTGGCGACGCTGTCGGGAATGGCTGACTGAATTGGATGTTTTGCGAGTTGCTGTTCTGGTGATGAGAAGATGGCTGAGGCTGGTTTGCGTTCTGATTCACTCCCACAGACTGAATAGTGGTGAGAGTGGTAGTAAGTGATCGCACCGAGGGTGCCGGCGACGAGAAAGTACTGTCTCCTCCCTTTCTACCGTTGGCTGTCCTGCTTGTGCCTGCTATAGAAGCAGTCATTTGTGACGGCGCCATAATAGACTGCGAAGCTTCGTTGTCGGTGCCGGCTACAGAGAGGCCTCCAGCTGTTGGAGGCGCGGCGCCATCGACTGAGGACTGGAGTGATGTCTGACTCTGGCCATCTGAAAAATTGGTTGTGACGCCAGTGTGCGTGGTAGAAAGCGATGGCTGGCTGTGGTGGTGCGGTGGCACGATGCGCCCGGACTGTGGATATGGGTTGTTCTGCTTGGACGGCTTCTTCTTGGACTCCTTGGAAACGTGATCGCGTTTAGGATGCTGGTGTTTGTTGGAATCGGAAGAAGAGGAACCGTTTTTGAAGTTTGCGAGCTTCTTGACCCAAGTAGAAAACGGCCGTCTGCGACCAGAGCGCTCGTGGTGGTCTAAAAGTCGCGTTAGAACCATGACTGGCACGACTGAAGCAGTAAATGGGTGGGCAGCGTCTGGCAGTGGAAGTGCGAGTAGGATGGAAGCAAAAGTTTCCGACGATTACTTACCGCTCGCAAGGACTGTCTCGGCCATGGCCATGTGTTTCGCTGTTTTGGGAAGATTGTATACTACTGGTGAGACGTAGTAGGGTCAATGCAGCGGCGACAGATTGTCGATATTAGGTTATGCTTGATAGTCGGTGACAAGGACCGGGCGATCAGAAAGGCGGACGCAAAGTCCTGAGTGGGTTTTTTGCGTACGGAGCCTCTGCACCACGCACGCAATGACAACAAAGAGCGAACTGCGGCTTGTGACGGGGGATGCAGCCGGAGAAGAGTACGTATTGTAGTCGGCGAGAGCGGTTATCAGGCTGCCTCCTGCACGAGAAGGTAGGTAGCTGTGGTGATCTCTCCTGTCCGATGTCCGCGTCTGCAGCCACCTAGGCACTTGACGATCTAGGTAGGTATGATGACAAGTCGCGATAAGAAAGAGTGAGAGGGCAAGAGAGGTAATGACCGTGTGCGCGTGTGTATGCAGCTTGAGCGGCACTGTTAACAGATCACGGTTTGCGGTCAAGGAATCGAGAGCGCAAGCGTAAGGTTGTCAATCTGCTGGATTGCATGCAGTGCGCGAAAGGATTGTGGGAAGTAGTAGCTGAAGTCACTAGGTTCGAGGACCTCATCGACGGCGGCGTTGAATGCCTGCTTGGTGTCTGTCAGTCGGATACGAACCCAATGCACCTTGGCTAGACCAAGGTTATGATTAATGTTCAGGCAGGTCGGTCGGTAATCAAAATGTATGGTTTATTCTCAACCAGCGAAACGAAAGCCATCCATCAATCAGCAGCACTTTGACTTCATCAATCGATAGCTCCGGCGACCAGATTCAGCACGTAAAGTCCAGGTCCGCCCACTGGAATGTCAGCCCAAAACGGGACCAGAGTCGCCCAGCCCAAAGAGCCCTTTGAAGAGAAGTGCCCCCAGAAAGAGGATCGCCCCATTTTTTCAGCTCATCCTAGCCTAACCTTGTCCACTAAAACAGCTGATGCGCTTGCACCCCCCACAGGTGCCGAAGCCACCGAGATCCCCTGCAGGCCAGCGACCGCCGACAATATCTGCTGTTATGGAGACCAAAGACGTCACATGCACTTACCGCAGACAAAATTCCCCATCTTTGCCTTTGGGGGACAATTTAATCCCACGTGATGGGAACTTTCGATTTTGATAATCAACCTTGCCCTTGCTTGCCTTGGCTCGCCTCGGCTGTGGATTCGCGCCTCGTCGACGATAACAGCTTGTCGCATACTACCATTGACGATTGTAACGACAGTCTGCATACTCTGGCTTTCCCTCCCATCACTGCTTGTTGACTGGTCGCATTCATCCCAGAGCGTCACACTCATTTGTCAGGTCGCCAAGGGCGCACTTCTTGAACGGCATCTGCCGTCCATCGCCTGAAACAACGACTACCTCCCACCTGCCGATCCACTATCACATTTCAACATTGGCCTATTTCGGACACGCTTGTTTTCTACAAAGTACTATACGCCAGAAAACACTGATATAGACAATGATTTTCCATCTCCGGACCGTCCATGTCGATCAAACCGCTACCTGAAGATGTCATTGCTCAGATCAAATCCTCAACCACCATAACCTCCATAAATGGTGTGGTGTGTGGGCTCGTTGAAAACTCTCTTGATGCCGCCGCGACGAAAATCACCATCTCTATAGACTATTCAAGGGGAAACTGTTCTGTAGAGGACAATGGATCGGGTATCCTCCCAAGTGAATTCGCCGCGAGTGGAGGTCTTGGAAAATTACATTGTGGGTAATGGCATCAAGATATTTCTAAATAGAAAGCTCACATCCTCACAGATACTTCGCGCTTTCCAGCACACCCTTCTTATCATGGAAGCAGCGGCACATTTCTGGCATCAGTCGCTGCGCTTTCATTAATGTCCGTCGCCTCTCACCACGAAGGCCATCGTTCTCATAATTCGGTCAAGATTCACAACTCAAAGGTCATCGCGCGCCACACGCCGTCCCCTCCTGATCAACGGCTGCTTAGCTTCAGCCATGGCACCCGAGTGACGGTGCGTGATCTCTTTGGCTCCATGCCAGTGAGAGTCAAGCAGAGGGCTTTGGCACTTGATCGGGCTACTACGCTGAGAGACTGGGAGAACCTGAAACTATCGATCGTTGCCATATTGCTTGCCTGGCCTGATCAGGTCAGCGTCTCTATTCGGGAGAGCACTAGTCAGCAAACGTCCGTTTTGAGAAACACCGAAGCCATTATCACTCAACTAGCGGAGAGAGCTCGACGTTCGCTACTTGTCTCACGTGTCTCTGGCTTGCTTTGCCAAGCTAATTTTTTCGATAATGCAGATCCAGCAGCATGGGTCGCGTTGAAAGCATCAGCTGCGCAGCTATCCATAACTGGGGCAGTATGCATATTACCAGTCGCCACAAAACGCTTGCAGTTTATCAGTATAGGCATTCAGCCACTTGCCAACATTCGTGGTCAAAATGTTCTGTACGAAGAAATCAATCGAATGTTTGCCAATTCAAGCTTTGGCGTCGAGGAAGACACCGACGGTATCGATGAGGATGAAAAGGTCCGCAGAGCCAAAGATCGCCTTTCCAGAACTGGAGAATATACCAATCGTGAAGTAAAGGGTAAAAGAGGGATTGATAGGCATCCCATGTTCTATGTTCATGTTGATCTTGGTGATCTAGTGTCTTGCAAAGGCGGACATGATGCGGATGAAATACTCGATGATCGTCAAAGTCACTTGCATACTATCATTGATGTCATCAAAGCAATGATGCACGCTTTTCTGAAGAAGCATCACTTTCATCCGTTGAGTTATAAGCCAACGAGACGCTGGTCCCCCAGACGTTCCAAGTCAAATGCACCTGAAAGCGAATCATCCTCGAGGGACGATTCACCTGGAGTATCATTCAATTCTGTCTCACAAATGGACGCAGCTTCAAAGACACAATCTGTTCCGGACGCTGATCTTGGAGATGCGGTTTCTGCTCGGTTTCTCGGGGGAAGGTCAGACATGTCACAATTCAATAGATGGTCGAGGGTGAGCAGGGGTTCTCAAACGCCAACGTCCAGTAAAGAGCCTGTTTTTGAAGGCACAACAGTGCGCAGGTCTCGCCCTCGGCCATCATCTGAAAATGATTCATCGGCAGCTATGTCGCCCGCTTTGTTTAATACTGAAGGTAATCTCATCCGGCCACCATTTCTGGATCTTGAGCAAGCGTTTGACTATAGTCATGCTCGATCCCAGACTAGCGCAGTCGAATCTGGTCAAGCAAGCAGACACGAAGAAACTATTGCTCAGCTCGATCCTGCCACAAAGCAGAAATGCATCGTGGATGCTAGGACAGGCTTTGCCGGCACCCGGACGGAGAGCGATGCGGACCATGGGCTCAGCCGGCAACCGAATCGACTCACAAAGAGAGCCAAAGGTCTAAGGACACCATCTCCGCCTGCTCGAGGCGAGCCTAGTCTCTGGGTGGAGGATCTTCTTGCGAGGTGGAAAAACCCTGTCTTTGAAGCCACAGAGCCTCCTATCCCGGTGGCATTTGACGCATCCGCACTTGCGGAAACTGCTAGTGGTTATACCGAGCGCGATGGTTTGTGCCATCACGGGCTTGCCCAAATTTTGCCAAAAGTCGAGAGTCGAATATCAAGAAAAGCCATACGGACTGCCGAAGTGATATCACAAGTCGATCAAAAGTTTATCCTTGTCAAAGTTTTACTGGAGAGAAACCTACGAGCAGCACTTGAAGGGGACGACGCATCACTGTTGGTCATAATCGACCAACATGCAGCTGATGAGCGATGCAAAGTCGAGGAATTGATGTCGAGCTATTTTGACATTGATGGACCTCAAAGTGCTAGCTTCCGGGCAAAGACTGAGACCTTGGACAAGATGCTCCAATACGAAATCTCGTCGCACGAACGCCCGTTGTTCGAGCAGTATCTGGCTCATTTCAAGCACTGGGGTATTGCCTATAGCCTCAACGTTTTCCCATCAGGTCCACAATTTGAGAGCCGCAAGCTGCCGTCCTTTGTAAAGGTTTCGAGCTTGCCCCCATGCATAGCTGAGAGATGCCGCACAGAACCCCGCCTCCTCATAGATCTACTGAGGAAGGAGCTGTGGAAGCTAAACGAGACCAGTGGCGGCCATGGTCATTTACCGCAGCATATTGCGTCGACATTGGTTGACGAGCATGACAGCACGCAGCAACATTGGCTATCAAGATTTCACGGCTGCCCCCAAGGTATTCTAGACATGATTAACTCGAGAGCATGCCGGAGCGCGATCATGTTTAATGATATTCTGACCTTGGATGAATGCAAGGCTCTACTTGGTCGGTTGGCAGAATGCGCGTTTCCATTTCAATGTGCTCATGGACGCCCATCGATGGTACCTCTGGTGGATATGGGAAAGCAGCCGGTCGATGAGGTTGAGAGAGGCAGTTTCGGCAGGCAATTCAGGATGTGGAAGACCGAAACTGGAGAACGTTTTTCTTGATACCAGGCACAGCTTTGTTGTCGATTTGATTATTCGCTGGGTATGATTTTCCGAGCTAGGCGTTGTTGGAACACGATAGACATATACCCCATAGACGTGCGCTTGCCCAATATTTAACATTTCGAAAATATCAAGTCAAGAATGCTGGACGAGACGGTGAATCAGTCACTTTTGGTGTTCATCTAGGTTACCTGGGTGAATCATTGTTAGTTAGACTAATCAATGTGACCTCAAGTGCTATTCTTGCATACATCTACTACCGACGGTACCTGAAGCTAGCGGAGGACTAATGGCGCTATACATTATTTACGCTTGACTTGCCGATTTATACTAGGCCATTTTCGTGTATCTCATGACGATCAATTGTAGTAGCGTCGAAAAAGTGTCTAGGTTGAAATTGTATGCATCACTTTTCTTCGAGGTAAAAGGATAGCTCAGTTCCGAGACTCATCTTTAGTAATAATGCGGTGCATCCTCTAGGAGGGAGGGAGCATGTGGCTGGTTCAAAGACAAGAGAGACACATCAGCATGACCAGGTTAGCTGGCATCTTTAGAGGGGGCGGCAACAGCAGCACAACCCAAGCATTCCCAGCCAGCGAAAGGATGCATTGATGGCAGCACAGCCTCTTTCTCTTCTTTGGGAGGGCAGATCATCTATTTGAATCCGAAAAAGGTCAACGAACCAACCACAAGAAGAACCCTTGCCAAGACCCTGAGTCTTCCCAACATGGATTAGCCTGTCGATCTGAGATTCCCTTGCGCGCGTTTCACCAGGCGCTGCGTCATTGTTGGGGGCAAGGGGAGGGTCCTAGTCTTGGGTCCCTTTATTAACCTTTTTTTCTTCTTCGATTCTGGGCAGGTGGCGCCCTCGGTCAGTTTCGCCAGTCTTGTGTAAGTCGTCGTAGAAATAAAAACCAGATTTCCGATCTTTTATTATTGCGCGCGCGCACGCACGAGAGAGAGAGAGAGAGAGACCCTGAAACATTGTGGTTTCTATTCTTTGTTCTTTTGACATACATCGACATTCTGTTTTGTTTGTTCCTCGCCGTCTCTTGTCTTGGTCTTCTTTTTCCTGCCGCGATCCATCATTGTGATCATGTCCGGTACTGCCAATTGTACGTCGGCTCCAGCCGTGGCCGCTACCGACGCAGGCGTCGCTGGTACCGGGGTAAGTCAACCTGCGATTTTCTTTTCTGCGGTGCGCCACTGCCGAACATCACTATGGGGGGATTCAAGAGCGCAAATCTACTTTGAACTGCGCGGACGGGGCCGGCGACAACATTGCGACGTGTAGTTGGGAAACACCATCGAAGAGACACACACGAAAGAATCAATACGGGTGGGAGTCGCATCGCACCACGATATGACACCTACAGAGGTCGCTACCAAAAATCATCAGCCGCTCCACTTTCAGATTGGTGGCCAG
>NW_006917096.1:2657693-2768078 GCF_000516985.1 Pestalotiopsis fici W106-1
AGATTGGTGGCCAGGCGGCTGATGATTTTTGGTAGCGACCTCTGTACAGCCTTGCGATCTTGATGTTGACGTCTTCTTTGCATTGGCATGGCAGGAGCTCATCACTGATATTGTCCACTGCAGGTCCTCCTCAGTTTCATCTTCACGGCTGTTATTGCTATCGTCATATCCGCCTCGCTCATCATCCAGGAACAATATTACAAACAGAGCAAACCTTCGGTGGTCCGGCGCAAGCTTCTCAACGCATATTCGGATCAGCAGATTTTGACTGGTATCGGCATTCAATCTGTAGGGCTGGTCAAGATGCACATCATGATCCCGTACCATTTCTTCATCATATGGATGCTCTCGCTTCTAGCCATGGCGGTTCACAATGCCACTCTTTTGGCTCTCGTCCACGACTTTCGCCGTGACTGGTGGGTTCATTCACTACTACTACCTGTGTAACCCACGCAGATATGCTGACCTACATCGCCTTCTCCAGGGTTCTGCGCTGGCTGCGACAGTTTCTCATGTTTGTCAGCCTGGCACTAAGTTCCGTCTACGGAGGCATTATTCTCAAGGCCGTAGAAAACGGCCTGACCGAGTCGACCTTGCCCATTGCCTGTGTGTGGGATTCCGATGCCGTCAAGACGTCCAGCTCCGGAGCTAGTAAATCGCTGTCGTACTTCGGTACCATTGCCGTTATTGCCATTAATGCTATCATCTTCGGGATGGCCACGTGGTACCTTCACTCGCGGGACCA
Source organism: Pestalotiopsis fici W106-1 (assembly GCF_000516985.1). Lineage (NCBI taxonomy): Eukaryota > Fungi > Ascomycota > Sordariomycetes > Amphisphaeriales > Sporocadaceae > Pestalotiopsis > Pestalotiopsis fici. The sequence continues at coordinate 2,658,439 of NW_006917096.1, forward strand.
GAAGTTTTATCGCATCACGCAAATTATGGGACTGGTACTTATGACTGCCAGCGCCGTTGGCGCTACGGTGCGGGTGATAACCTTGTCCCAGGCCTTTGGCTCGCCGTCTGTACCCCTGGCTGATGAAGGAGAAAAGTCGTGGAGTTTTGGAACCCTACTTTCGCTGACTCTACTCATTCTGCCACTCATCTCTGTCATAGAAATCCTTCGAGGTGAAGTGCGCTGTGCACCGCCAGTGCCGGATGAAGGCGATAGGACCAAATTGTTGGGCACTGATGAGAACGAGCTCCACCCCTTTCAACCGAATCCCTTTTGGGGAGGCCAAAACCAAATGCGCAAGAGATAGCTTCTCGGCGGTTTGGAAGTAGAGCTCACGGGAATACGTTCCAGAAACACTATGTAATGAGCGTTTGCAAGAAAAAGAACAAGTCAACAGCCAATCTGAAGCTGCGTAGCAAAGAGATTTCTAGGGAAATGGCGTTTCATGAGATACGATTATTTGATACCCCAAATATTAATTAAAAGGATATTATCTAGAATCCTCCCGAGAAGCATATACATACCCATCAATGTGTTGTTTGATTTGAACAAGATATATAGCATATATTTCAACAGCCATAAATCGACGACGGATCACCGGCAAATCAGTCCGATACCCTTGTAACAACTCGACCATCTAGTCTAGCAATAGAGCTTGAGCATGGCCTGCTCACGATTTATCAATCTTTCAAGATACATATGGCGAGTTCAGTCGAAAGACAATGCAACCCAGGGAACAGAGACATATGATGCATAGGCCGCCCCAGTGTGTGTGTCAGAGTCACCCGCAACTCCTAAGACGTTAATCAAATTATGTCTTACAACGAAAAATGCTAACTGTGGAGTAGATGAATAATAACAGACATTACACGGTCATGGTAGTTAACGTTCGCGTCTACTATATGGCACTACCATACCACTGTGTTCGTACCATGTCAAAGCTTTGCGGGTCTTCATGTGCAGAGCCGCTCGGCCTGGAGAAGTGCAGATTTGACATGACGGCAACGGTGACACATTTGATATCACCGCAAGCATTGTTCATATGGATCATTTCATGAGTTTCGCTTACGCGGATTGGAGGGTTGAAGTAGTGCCCTCACTTTGTGCAGATAGTCTCTGTCCAGTTCCCAAACCAAGCATTGATGAATGAGTGCAAATCCGAGTTGTTCTTCGTTGGTGCCAGTCAAAACACCTTTCAGATGCACAGGATCTTTCGAGACAATGCAATCCTTGTCTGCCAGTCAATTCCCTTGTTCACATGAAATGACAATGGTATTACCTGCTTCATAATAACACTTGTCTCCCCCAGGCGACCAAAAGTAAAACCTGATGCATTCATGTGATTCTAGTCATTGCCAACGCTGAGTCGTCTCTCTCTACTTTTATATATATCAAAAGACTTGTGGGCCGGGCGTCAGAAATTATGACTTATCCCAATTTTCGAAAACGCAAACAATTATACCAGGTAACACCAGTCTGCAACAAGAAGAAAAGACTGACAATGCAACAACACACCCACAGTCTCTTCATGAGACGAACGCTCCACGTCTGGATAGAGCACCAAGGCGTCGTGCATAAGTTCGACCACGCATTTACCAGCTCCCCAGTCATGATTGCCCACATTATTTACCCTGCCGATCTCTTTGTCATGTTCCAGCACTATGCCGATCATCTTGGTCTGGACTGGGATATGGACTTTTATGAGATGCATCTGCATCGGCATAAGGGGCGCCGGTCGCCACCCCAGGCAGATCACAAACACCTCGACACCCCTTTAGAGGATCAGCTCCGGATTGATGAGCTTGACACGGGTCAGTTGAGGGCAATGCTACTTGAATTGGCAGAGCGTGACTGGGAGGATGTCATCTTTATCAAAGAGGTAAGCGGAGTGCTAAGTGAAGAGGACAAGGAGCTTTGGGAGGCATTGGAAGGCTTGTCGAGTTTGGCTTTGTTGGATTAAATAGAAGTTCTGGTAGATGGAAGTAAAAATGCGATAATCTATATGTTACGGACGTCTATACAATGAAACCCTTCTATAACCCAAATGCCGACTAAGTTTAAATAATCAAAATAATGCAATTGGTACACTCTGTATACCTATACCAACCATCACGACTTATCGTGTCGCCCCAAGCTCGTACACCTCCTTCTCAAAAGCCTCGTGGAGTTTATTGACCTTGGAATCTCCGGGAGGGTAAAGCTGAGTGCCAAAGACACCGCATACACCCGCTTCTCTGTCGATGAACTGTGGCAGGTCTCGGATCAGTAAACAATTTTGCAAATACAAGACGTTTAAAGAAACCACACGGCAGCAGAAAAAGACTCACCCAAGTCAAGTTGGCAGCACCTCCCCACATCAACGCCCCCTTTTTCCTAAACTCGTGACTGTGCCCGTCGACCAGAATCCCGCCAAGGCCCCAATCATACTCGCCAGTGAGAGGAAAATGCCCAACCGCCCAGCTCGGGTCCTCCATGGCCTCGAGCAGAGCCCGTTTGGACGGCCGACTGAGCTGCGGCGTAAACATGAGCGCCGCCGTGTCCGGCCGCAGCAGCGCGCCGTCGTCGTGCAGCAGCGACGCGAGCACCCGCATATAGTCCTCGGTCGACATGTGCACACCCTGGCCGCCAAAGCACTCGACGGTCCCGCTGACCAGCGTCGTGGCGCCGGGCCTCTGCACCGCGCGGCCCGTCTCCGCGTCCCGAAATGACACGGCGGATCGTCGGTCGTCGAGGCTGGGGTCGGGCCAGAATGTTCCGGTGCGGATCCCCAGGGGCGCGAAAATGTGCGTCTGAAAGTATGCCTCTAGCGTCGTGCCCGATATCTTTTCGACGAGCTGGCCTGCGCGGTCAATGGATGAGCTGTACGCCCAGCCCTCGCCGGGCTCGTACAGGAGCGGCTGATCAAAGCGCTCGTCAATGGTGGCGCCCTGCACCAACGGTCGACCTAGGACTTTGGTCTGGTACCGTTTCAGCGGCGAACCGGGAACAAACGTGTAGCCGGCGCCGGCGCTGTGGGTGAGGAGTTGGCGGAGAGTGATGGGATTGCGGCGTGGTTCAAGTAGAGGCCGCCCGCCGTTGCTTTCATCATAATCATCGTAGCCCTTGAGGATGCGCTGCGACGCCAAAGAGGGCAGACTGGCTGCAACATCCTCGTCGAGCGTCACCAGCCCGCGCTCCACGAGCTGCAGCGCAGCAATGGTGGTGAGCAGCTTGGTCATGGACGCGAGCTCCTGGATGGTGGACGGGCTGTAGGGCGTGCTGGGATCCGTGAGCGGCGATTGTAAGCCGACGGACTTGCTGTAATTGAGCGTGCCTGTTTGGTCAATCCAAGAGCACCATTAGCAATGTGAGGACTTTTGGGCTGCTCATGAGAACGGGTACTGACCCGACTTGTTCTTGGCCACCATCGCAGCCCCGTGAATGTCTTGATCGGCAATGGCCTTCTCGAGGAATCTTTCAAAAGAAGACATTTTGAATGCGCTTGAATAAAAGACTGTTTGTTATTCGTACAAAAGGCTTGTCGTATTGACTGGTTTCATTCAAGACGAGAACGTGCCAGGAAATGCTCCCTTCTTATAGACATTCTGTGAAGAGCGCCATCAGCTTCCACCATCAGCCAGCCTCTCGACACTTTACATAGATATTGCTAGATTGATCGGCTGCTGACTATTTCATACTGATTATGTGATGGATAGATATCATGGCATATAGTTGTTTTGCCGCCGCAACAGAGAAGCCCTTGCACGCCTGTCAATGATTGCTTACCTTTGTCAATAGAAACGTGAGCAAAGTCCATATCCAGGGCCGGATGTAAAAAGGTTCCGGTCCCGGTTCCCGGAGGCAATCTTCAAGCGGAGCATCAAAACCCTTGCATTAATCCATGCTCGGATCCTTATATTGTGGACCTGACATTGGAAACAGATTACAGAACTTTTAGTCGGTGCGACTGGCCAAGCTTATGAATATGAATGATTTTATCCCGACATGAAAAGTCCTGGACAACTTCCACAATAGGCCGGGATTATACGAGGCAAGTACACGAATCATTAATCGCACAGTAGCCATAAGCAAATCTTCAGCAAAATCCACCGGCCATTTCCTAGTCTATAAACCCCACAGCTCAGCTATACTACTATAATCAAGGTGGAGCATCTCTTGACACATTACAAATCACTACCGAGCATAGTATTTTGTTGCCCAGCGCCAAATATACCAAATCAAATACACATTTTCAGATTCTTGATGCTTGTCTATCTCCTTGACTCTGTTCATGGTGCCGCTGTCAGCCGACTCTTATCACACTGGCTTCACAAGTTTGAAATAGGTCCCAAAGTTTTGCTATTGACAGAGCTTGCACTGTCGTCAGAGTTATCAATTGGGCCATTGTCAGGCCAGTCTAGCGATCGTGTTATACCGTCTGGTCCTGCGCACTATGAATGTGTCATCATCAATATGTTGGCCTTCTTTCAAGCATAAAAACGCACATCCCTTGTGCTCTATTCCCAAAGGCCATTCAACTCCAGATAAACCGGTACCCGAGAAATGAATGTCCACAACTGACTTTATTGAATCATCACGCTTTAAAAAAATCCACTCCATTCCGGGCCCGGGGCACAGGCCAACTCTTCTAGACATCCAACATACTTTCCACGTGACTACTAGTCTTTTCGTTGTCTTTTGCTGGCACGACCGGGACTATCTTCCAGGTCGTCTCTTGGGATCTCCTCCGTCCCACTGGGGCTGGCAGAATTATGGCTGGGGGTGTTTGACCCCACGGCCCTGCCGGCACCATTGTTCACAAAGAGATTGTCCGTGTTAACATTGTCGAGGTTCGAATTGTCAAAGTGGTTTGAACCGAAATCAAATTCGCTGGGTAGACCGTCTTGGTTATATGCATTCGAGTCCAGGTACTGGCCAAAATCAATGTTGTCATCAAAGTATTGCCCGTTCTCCTCCAGCCCCGGAATTCTGCCAGAAGGGCTGTAGTGACCAAGCAGACTGGTGAGCTCATCCAGTTTATGGCTTTGCTCGAGTTGCAGTTTTTGCAGTTGCTCAATCTCCTCTTGTGTCTGGGATATCCTGGTCATTGAAGGCGGTGGTATCGATGAGCCCATGATGGGCGAGAAGGACGTGTGATTCACCGGAACCGGTGCCGCCACTGCGGGTTCGGGTGCTGGAGCGCTGAAGCTGATTGCTGGAGGAGCGGTAGCGGAGCCGTTGCCGTGTGTCGCCAAGGCATGGAGCATACGACTTCGTTGATCATTGCCCATGAGGGGCACATTACCGACATTGGGGGATTGTCTAGGGTTGCCACCACCAACATTCGAGTTCACATCCTGCATGAGCTTCATCATACCTTCCTGAGGGTTAGTGTTGAGCTCGTCCAAGATGCTTGATGGTGTAGGCGCCGAGTCGCTGGGACTGTCAAAAAGCTCCGTGACCGTACCCATCTGCGGTTGGTTGTGGCCAAATGGCGTCGGTGTGCGGGTTGGAACAGAACTCGCAGATGCCGAGCGCTTGATGGCCATTTCAGGGGGGGCCGGCGGCAAAAGGCGTTGTTGTCTCTTTGGAGGTGAAGTCAAGTCTTGCGCAACGCGAGACTGTTGTTGATCCCAGTCGCCTAGATCAACCACGGTTCCACTTTGTTGATTTTGTGGTATTTGGCCATTGGACATGATGCCATTGAAGAGATCATTGATGTTGAAGACTTCTCCATTGGGATCAATCTTCCCCTTGAAAACATTGGCCAAGAATGAGAGTATAGCATTAATGGACTGCTCGTGTCGGTTGTGTTGGTCTTGGAACTGCCTAGCTTGGTTGACAAGCTGAACATGTTCGCGGCGTAACCGGGCTATAGCGTCATGTATAGCGCGCTGCTGGCCTTGCAAGTCCGCCATCTGGTCTCGTACTACTGTCAAGTCCTTTTTGGATAATGTACCAGTTTCGGGAGCTGGCAGTGCGCGAGTTGCTGCAATGTTGGGCTGCGGGTAGTTGGGTCCAAATGCACCATCCTCAATGATGTCCTCCTCGCTGTCACCATCCGCCTCATCAACTCGCTTGCCCTTCTTCTTGGATGCGCCACTCTTGGGCTTGTTGATTAGCCACAAAAGGTTGGGGTGGCCGCGTCGGAAGTATGGGTTGTAGTATTCACTTGGGCTCTTGTTCTTTCGCTCACTCGCCTTCATAGAGTTGTCCGATAACCCCACCTTTTTGTGGAAGCCGTACATATTCAGCTGTCGCACAAATGAGGCATAGTTGTTGTGCTTGAAAAGCTCTGGAATAAGAGTCTTGGCAAATTCATCTTCATCCAGTACAATGAAGGAGTCGCCCTTCTCTGACCAGCGGATCAGCTCGGTGTTCTTCGAACTCTCGAGGAAGCTAAGTATAGTCAGTAATCAAAAGTTCTGGATAGATGGGGCTGTTTTGCAGAGGCCACAAACCTGTTTAGCTTCTGCACAAAAGGTGGAATCTGCTTTCGCTTGGCTTGTGCTTCTCTCTTGGCCTTTTGGGCCTTCTCTTCTAGCAACTCCACGTTGTCATGCTCGTCTTGAGCGTTGCCACCGTTTGATTGCGGCACGAGGCTATCATCTGTGAAGTTGGCCCACAACTCGTTCTGTTGCGGTGTGTACGATCTGTTGGCTGCCACCAGCTGGTTGTTCATGCCTCTCCGCGCCAGTGCAGTTGACGGCGTAGCTATGGGCACACCCTGCTGGGTGAACTGCGCCTGGTGCGGTGACGACACCATGCCGTATGGGTTTGGGTTCGTTGAGTTCTCCATGAAGTTGGCGTTGTTAGCTGTCCACGTTGAGGACTGATCTGGGATGGCGGAAGGTGGTGGTGGAGGAAAGTATGCTGTCTGCATCGATGCGGGTTCGCTTCCGGGTGCTCGTCGTTTCCTCGATGGATTTGTGGGCGACGACATGGACTGATGTACAGTCTGGGGTGACTGCATATATGGAAATTGATAGAGTGGCTCGTGATGAATCATAGGACCGGCTTCTGGGTGCTGTGGTGGTGTCTTTTCCTTCAATAATCCACGACCGCCTGGGCGATCTTCCAGTTGAATCGGGTATGACAGTGTCGACTCGAGGATTGCAGCAGCCAGCTCAACGCGGGGCGGCTTGGGTGACCGGGCGGACCAGCTTGACGGGTCAGGCGAAAATTGTGATGCCGTCGGCCGGCTTGCAACGATCAGATAGCGTGTGGTCGCGGCGACAGTGACGTAGTCGGAAAGACAAGAAACTTGTCGAGAATGAAGAGATTGAGGAGAACGGGGCGGTCTTGTCGCGTTGCGCGCACCGAGCTGCCACGAGGCTCCAGTGAGGCAGACTGACGGGATGAGATATGCAGTTTGCTGTGCGACACGAGGTTATTCCTGGGCCAGGCGTCAAGGGCTCCGTGGTGCTGGCCAATTGGGTTGCAGTCGCAAAATGCGCACAGGAAGGATCTGGGGGAAGGGCGGCGTCCCTCTCTGAACGGGGAAATTTTTTTTGAGTTCGCTCAACTGTGCCCAGGGATGGAATGCCCGCAAACCTTCTGTAACTCGTTTGGGTCCGTCTTATTGCTTCTGTTTTATATTTTCTTCTCTTCTCAATTATCTCGTCCCGACTTGCAGCGTCACAAAATTACAATTGGATGTTGATGGTGGGTTCCAGCTGTCGTTCGTCGAGAGAGTCCAGCAAATCAACCCCACGTTGCGTTCTGCTTGCCGCTATATAATGAGCATCCACTGCGGGCGGGCTTCAAGCAAATGTGTCAAGTGAATCAATTCTTGGAGGGGTGTCTGAGAGACTGATGCGCTCTTTTCCTTCTCTCTCTCTGAGTCCCAAGGCAGAGAAGAAGGAGAAGCAAAGGATGCAAGAGACAAGAGAGACAGCTGAGATTATGTCTCTCGGGGGAAGCTGCCGCGTGGTGGGCAGCAAAGATTTTGGGAAGTTGTGTTTCTGAGAGACAGAGACAGACAGACGCTAAAAGGACTGACCAAAAAAGAAGAGGGAGACCCGCACGTTGTTGTTTTCTCCCCGCAAGGACCGGGTCGCAAAACTTCGCTGTACCTAGGTCGCGGGCGGGCGCTTTCCTAACTGCTTTTTTCTAGGGCGACAAGGCTTGTCGTCAATGGGAAAGGATACTTTTGACACGCTGGGGCCTAATTGGACAAGCGCAGGCGCGGGGGGTGTTCAGTTCAGGTGCTGGGCTGACTCGATTGATTAAAGCGCCCGAGTGGTGCCTGGGGACGGGACACGACAACGCGATACGTACTGAACTGGGCACCTGGAACGGCTGCTGCGTGTTTGCAGTGCGTCTGGTCAAGTCCAGCAATATGTATTCTTTTGGGACGTACCGGATCACACGGACTAGGCGATAACCGACCGACAGGAGAGAAGAGAGGGGAGATAATCAAAATAAATCTCCTGTCTTGTCTTGCTCAACCGAGTCTTTGTTGGCTTCGGGGGGTCAAAATTTTGAGTGCCAAAAATGCTCTCTTCCGACTGGGCGAATGAAGCTCTGCTCACCAAATGGCGTGCGGTGGGGTGGATACTATGGTGTCACCAAAAATGCCAAGCCTTTTTATGCAGAGAGAGCTCAACTGCCAATCATAACCTGCTGTTGTTCTCGGAGACGCACCGCAACAAGGGGGTTTGAATCTTGATATTCAAGAAAAAAGTAATAATGTATGTATGGTTGACTCGTGAAAGGGTGTATGGTCCGTATGCCGGCAGAGAGAGATGTATAAGATGGCTTGGGAAGTTTGGAGAGCAAAGATCTATAATCTACAACTTTGATATCTGAGGCTAGGTAGTTCCCCCTCATTATATATTCCGTCCAGAAGCTCCGGGATCTGCTCTTCACATGAGTCTAGAAGCAAAGCATTATGCGCCAACTTGTGAGCTTTTGGGAGCATCTGGAAGTTTTGGTCCAGACCTACAAGGATCTCATCTGTGGATTTGGTCCCTTCTCTAGAGTAGCGGTAGTTACAATGAAGCCATTTCAGGTCTTGGCAGAAAACGGCGCACAGAGACTCGAATACTACGCCCGGAGCTAAAGCACCGGAGAAGCTCTCGCTGCTCTTGTGAGTTTGATGCTGGGTCAAAGTTGGAAGAGAGAGAGAAAAATATGCAAGCAGGGGCCTGCGGCATGAGTCCGCAGGTTGTTGTTCTGCAGGGGTCACTGAGTAATGTTATTGCCGTTTGAGTGCAGTACTTTTTATGATCTGGGTTAGGTATGAATCCAATGGAATGGCTGCTCATCAATAGAGTGCCCGTAGCATCCGTGGGCCTTTAGTCGAGGACCCCGGATTTTTATACTAAAGGTAGCCAGTACTAAAATACCCACTGGCTGGTTCACTTTGACCCGTTGGACGCATTTTTCATCGTCGTAGTCTCCCAATTCGTACTGCTTGCTGGTCGCTCGACGACCGGCTCTCTTTTGACACGTTATATCCATTGGTAAATCATCTCCATATCCGAAGATAAGATACAAATCCAGCATATATACTGCAAGTAAGCAAACATTAGAACTCATGATTCATCAGTCAACGGGAGCTGGACTTTGGCTCTGCCAGTGGGACGAGCATGGGCCGAGCATGATTACGAGACCGAATAAAACCTCCCAACTTGAACACCACGGCCGGAGCTATCCTCCGGGGTGGATCTGAGCTCGAAATTGTGAATGGCTTCACAAGGTGGGCTTTATAGGAATGTCCTTCCATTTGACTTTCTATCTGCAGGTGAGCGTGCTGAGTTTCGTGTAAGAGCCCCGCCCGTACGGAAGACCCATCGCCGATCAGAACGGAAATGAGGCAAGTGGGGACTTGTCGAGATCGATTATACTGAGTGTGCATCGGTGTTTTTGGTCAACCATGAGTCTCTACGCGGCGGCGTACAACTCACAAATTAGGAATGCACGTGGGATCTCACCAAACAGCGACGAGCTTCACGGAATAATTGTGCAAGGGTATCATGAGTATAGATTCGTTATTGTGGAATGCTGCTTTACCGGGCACCCCTGCCAGCGAGGGCACTCTGTCTCGCCAGCTTTGCATTCCTAGCTTGATCCCATTCACGACTGCTGCCCCCAGCTCGCGCATCAGCCTTGGCTCTTTTTTCTTCCTTGAGCGTCCGAGCCTTGTCCCTAGGGTCTATCACCACGAGCTCCTCCTCAGCCTTCTTCCGATAGCTCAGGTCCTTGCCCAGCTTATCAGCAGCAAAACTCAAGGCGTGCCCCATCCAACCCTCATCATCGCTCTCTGCTTCCTTCTCGGCTTCTGCCCAGGACTTGCAGCTCTGGCAGTTTGCAATGAAATGTAGATCGCACAGTTCTGCCTCCTCATCCTGGTTCCCGGACGCTACATTGGCTTCCTCCACACCTTCCTTGATCTCGACCTTTGGTACAGTGGTCGGTGGTGCAGCTTGTTGTAGTCTGGCCTTGAAGCTCTCAAACTGTGAGTATTCGGGAGTCGAGATTGAGTCGTCAGCACCACCGCGCCTCCTTTTCCTGCCTCTTGTTGCCGTCTCTGGTATGAATTGTTCAATGCCCGTTTTCTTGGCTTCCTTGACGGGTTCAACCTGTGCATCTCTCCTCATGGACGCCTTCAGGGCTGCAATCTCTGCATTGGCTCGTTCCAATGCAGACTGCTTCTTTGGTAGCTCGGGCTCAGGAGACGCAATATCTTCGTACTTGACTTTTGTAGTTTCTCGCTTCGGGGGCGGCGAAGGCGATCTCGGTTTCGAAGGTTCAGGCGGTGCCTCTCGAACGGGTATCGTCTTGACAGAGGAATCTTCATTCTTCTTTTTGGCCGGTTTCGGTTTTGGTGCTTCATCTTCTTCATCAATGTCCATGACTATTCGCGTGTCAAACTTGGCCTTCTTGATCACGGGTGCAGCTTCACCGTCAGCTTCGTCATCACCAAAGCTGAGCAGCTTCTTGCCGCCCTTTGGCTTCTTCTTCTCTTTCTTGACAGCGGTGTTTGGGGCTTGATTTTGCTGCGTGGCGATGCGTTCCCTCTTCTTCATGTCCTCGAACGGGTTGACTAGAATCTCGATGCTCGTAATCTTGATCGGGTATAGGGGCCGTTCGCTCCCCTCTGCCACCTCGGACTCGCCTATGCGCGCGAGGTTATATATCGTGTCGCCCACTATCCTGCCAAATACTGTATTCTTATTGTTGAGCTCGTCCGCCTTATCCAGTGTAAAGAAGAATTGGCTTCCGTTCGAGTCAGGCCTGCCCTCGTTCGCCATGCCCAACAGACCTCTGCGATTGAACTTTAGCCGGGAATGAAACTCGTCTTTGAAGTTGACGCCCATGGGTCCTGCATTCTTTCCGCGGCGCTGGTCCGCCGGCCACGGGTCCAGCTCGCCGTCCAAGGCGCCACCGTCGTAGATTGATTCTCCGCCATTGCCGGTGCCCGTTGGATCGCCTCCCTGCAGGATAAAGCCCGGCACCAGTCGGTGGAAAACCGTGTTATTGTAGTAGCCGTCGAGGGCAAGCTGTAAAAAGTTGCGCGATGTCAGGGGGGTCTGCTTTGCAAAAAGCTCCACGGACAGGTCGCCTTGCGTCGTGTGAATGATGACGGACGCAGTCGGCTGCGGCTCGAGATTGTATATCGACGACATTGTGGGCAGGTTTCCTTGCTTTGCCGAAATGCGGCCGCCTTGTTCAGGCGACCCAGATGTAAGCAGAGAGATGCGATTTTGCTCGTCCTGAGTGCGGAATGGATGCGAGACAAGATAGCTTTCCAGAATTAACGTAGGCGGGACATTTGCAGAAGCTCCAACTTAGGTTCTCTGAATTATTTACTGGGCCCGGGCTTTTAGTTAGTACCTGAGTACTTGCAGGGTTCCACGAAGTGACGTGACGCAACCCAAACCAAACCTTTTCAGTTGCGTAGCTGAACAGCTGCTTCTTATCTTATCATCACCTTTACCAAGGCTCCCAATACATCGACGGACCCGTCGATATTATATAAGCGTCCTTTTACAGCGTTATGCCACTTTTTACAGCGCTCTACAGCGTTCTGCCATTTTTTACAGCGCTCGATAGCGTTATGCATATTAGCGATAGGAATTTGTGCCTTTATTATTAGTTTTAGCGTTTCTTTTTTAATAGCCATAAATAATAATCATAAAATAATTATAATGCGAAAAGGAAAAGATTTGTAATACGCAAATAAATGCAATGCGAAAATAATTATAACGCGAAAATGGTTTAAATTACTTTTATTTTTTTAATGCTGGTGCCAGCGCGCAGGGCATGCTTACATAATATCGACGGGTCCGTCGATATTAAATCAACGGGGCCCCGTCGATGTATTGGGAGCCCTTTACCAACTGCCTTATGTAATCACTTTAATGCAATGTTGGACCAAGGTAGGTATCGTAGTATATCGCTGAACTTTTGAAGACGTCAAACTTAACAAACCAGTCGCTGAATGCCCATCTGCTAGCAGCGTCTTGCAGCGTCTTGCAGCGACCCAAGACATCTATCTACCTTCTGAGCAGCTTGATACGGCTGGGATACCATTTATCTTGGCGTTGAGAGGCGTCAGTGTGTGTAATGGCAGACACAGTCAACATTGAAGTCTCGAAAGGTATTGTCAACCAAAGACGCAATAATGTATATTACCATAAAAAAAACACAACAAGCAGCCGAACAAATGACGTGAAAGCCTGATGTCATACGAAATAAGAGCGTCTTAACAAATCGATTTCTTTTCTCTCGCCCTGCTCCGTGTGCCATGCTAAATATTATAGACTTGCATCAGTACGAAAGGGAGAAAGAGGAAAGAAAGGAAGAAAGAAAGAGAAGACATCCAATAGTGTCAACAGTGTCCAGCTCTAAACCCCACGTCCTATTCCTGAAATTCTAATGCTCATTCTGATTGTCTCATGTTTTACGGAATTTTGAGGGTCTTTTTTCTGGGAGGGATTCTTGTTCAGACGTTCCCGGGGTACAGTGGTCTTGAATCTTAGTCTCCATCTTGCGTTTCCGACGAGCCTTACGGGGTTCAATGTTATCCGAGCTCTCAGAGACGAATCCGCCGTTATCCACGCTTGAATCTGAAGTCTCTTGCGGACCACCGTTCATCTCCATGACGTCCTTACGAGACAGCCGGCGGGCGGGCTTGCGTGGCTGATAGGTATCATCTGAGGTCTCATCTGGTTTACGTTCCAGTCCCATGACCTTGTTACCAGATGTCCTGCGGGTGTGATTTTCAAGACTGGGGGAAAAGGTGAACGTCTCTTGTTGGACGGTATCGGCAGGTCTCTCCTGCATGGGCTTGTGTTTGCCCTTTGCAGACACAGGGCCATTAGACGATGTTTGCTTCCTATGGATTTGGTTTGGTGAATCCTTGTCCGCTCGATCGTGAGAACCATGTGGTGAGCCAGGTTGTGTACTCATGCCGGCAGGAGCTTCCTGCTTGTGTTCTTGTGCATTATCTGCAGCCTGTGCCGACTGATATGTTGACATCAGGCCATACAGCGGTTGTTTATACCTACCCAAGAGATATGCCATGGATTTCTGCATATAATCGTCTATTTTCTCTGCCCCGGGAGGCCCATCTGGATATCCGATGGCTTTTCACATTGCTTCATCTTTCTTCCGAACAGCCGGGTCTTCCTCGCTCCGCATGCGGCCAGGCGCCGGCTTGGATTTGGCAGCTGCTTCGGCTGCCTTTATGCGAAATGATTTGGCCGAAGGATGACTGTCCATCTCTTTTTTATTTTGTTAATTGAGTTTCTCATCAAGGTTGTCACACTATCATGAGGAAAGCTTTTTCCCTAGGAAATGAAAAAAACTCACGTTTAGACTTGGCAGCCATTTCTGTCTTACTGAGTAGAGTGGTATTGGAGCGGTCGGCATACTGCCGACGTTCTGGCATATGCGGATCCGGTGGGAGTGCGTACCGCTTTCCCTGAATGATTGGTCCCCTAACTCTGTCCTTTCCTTTGCCACCGTTCTCCTCCGTGGGCTCCTGGGGTTGGTACGACATCTTGTGAAGTAAACGGCGATTGTTTTTCACGACCTCAAAATTGTTGTTAAGGTTATGTTTTGTCTGTCTGTTCTTGAGATATATGGCTTTGGAAGATGATCTGGGTCGAATTCGAGAAAACAGAGGGGTGGTTGAGATACTTATATGCCTGCTGATTGCTCTAGTTCTGTGGCACCGACATGAAGGTTTGTTGAGTTTTGCTGTCCAAAATTAAGATCTTGCCTCGCCACTTCAAGGTGAAATGACCGAAAGTCAAAGCTTTGCGGGAAGGAAAAAAATACAGAATACAACGAGAGTTGTTGCTGGTTTTCTTTTCCTAGTAGTGAAGACATCGCTGGGGGGAAGTGGTTTGAAGTTGGAGCTTGGGCTTTTCGATTGCCAATCACGCAACTCCGTCGAGGAAGTCGCGCGAGTCAACACTGATGAAGTAGTTGGAATCGTCTAATCTGTATTTTCTATGCCGAAACCAGAGTCACTGGGAAGGCTCAATGAACATCACAACTGGCCACTTCAAGGCTGCGCTAAAAAAAAAAAAAAAAAAAAAAAAGTAGTCCCATGATTTGGACTGGCGCTGGATATGGGCGTCTCTGTACGGGCATCTGGTCTGCATCTTTGGGCACAATAGCAAGGTACCCTACGATACGTTCTGGAAACCTTTTGGGTCATCCAAAACCTTTACGAGAAGAATATGAACGCAACCTTGGCAGTCCAGTCTCACCCATGACCTCTGAAGGCCAGATTTGTAGAAAAAGCTATGTCCTATGAAAATTAGCAGTTGGACTAGATTTTCTTGTTCACGAAGGTTTACAAATTCAATAATCCCCGGAGAGGTGGCAATCATCCACATCGACCAAACCGCATGTGAGCTGTTGTACGAATCATCCAAATGTAGTAAATTTTACAAGTTGTTGAAGGCATTCATTCATTACTAATCATTTGCTCTTCAAGGTATCCATGCAACATGAGGTACCAGTGAAACTTGGTGGCGATGCTGAAGTGATCCATTTCTGCGGAGTTGAAGCCTCTATCTGTAATGCTGTGGACCGTATTATGGTTGGGATACTAGCAAATCTTGATTCATGAGTCACCATCAAGATTCCCGGCTGCGTGTTCAATCAGCCAGAATGGTCCTTTCTTTCCTTAAACTAACGGTGTTGTTTAGTTCTCTTTGGCAAAAGTGCTAGCCACTATCATAGGAAAGCAAGCTGAAGCTTCAAGGTAGACCTAAAATTTGTGAGTTGCCTTTGTCCAATGGTTATGGGTTTCTGTACATACCTTGACATATTCTGCGTTGACTTTGATCTTTCCCCACGATATAGCTTCGTCGGGTCGCGCACCCGCATCACTTCCGTCGAATTCCTGAGCAGTATTGATGTATACTGCATACTCGGCACCGTTGCGCATCAAGTTGGCGTTGGCGATGTGGTGCTTGACTACCCCACCACCGAGGATGATCATACCGGTCCGTTTTGCGCGCACGGCGATGGTGTTGATACGCCGGATATCCTCGACAATATCAATCTTGAAATGTTGTGGGGAGGCCTTGTAGGTGTGGAAGTAGAGCATGTCGCCGAGACTGCCATCTGTCAAGGCCGGGCAGAAAACTGGGATGTCATTTTTGTAGGCCCAGTAGTAGACGGAACGCTCATCATTGATCTCCTTTCCGAGTCGGTGTATCACCTTGGATGGTGTCCAGTTGATTTCATCATCGGTACCCTTTGTTGCCTCCTGTTCCTCCAGCATCTTGTCCAGGATAGGCATGACCCAATCTTCAAAAGCACAGTAGTTGGCATTTGGCACCATGAGATTGCCTATACGGTTTAGGCCTTTCGACCTCAGCTCGGCTCCTGGGGCACTGAAAGAAGACATGTATGTGTCTCCGAGACATTTGATAAAGTCCTCCTCGATGCCGCCGGCCGTTGTGACAATGCAGTCGACATGCTTGTGCTCAACCAGATAGCGAAAGACTCCACGCAGGCCTGACGAAATCATGTTCGAGGTATACCCCAGGAATATAGTCGTCTTTTCGCCCTCGGGGCCTCGCCACGCCCGCATGTTGTTGATAATGCGCACAGCATCACCCATTGCGCTTGCTTGGAAACCCATATGCTTCATGTTTTCAAGCATATCTTCCACGGTAATTGGCTTTCCCTTGAATGCATTGAAATCAATCTCTTCGACCTTTTGTGCATCTTTGGGAAGTTCATCAGACGGCACCAGAACAGCCTCAGTTGCTGCCGAAGGTGGCAGATTTGGGTTCTCTGAGGCCATGGTATTGATCGTGCGTGGATCTGCAAGCGTGTGTGGCTTGGGTTGAACTTGTGTGTAAATCCGGCTGTTTGCGAAAAAGAGAGTCGGCTGTAAAGAAGAGCCTTGAATTGAAAGGATTGATTATTGATTTTCTTCTTCTTCTCCCTTTTTGTTCAAATGAACTGTTTGTTCGCCTCGATTTTGAGGTTAGAAAATAGTGACTCCGCAAGACCCTGGACCTGCGTGTGGCCGAATGCGTATAAAAGAAGTCTAGAGTGGGACGCTGCCTGGCCGCCAAGGATAAAGGCAATGGGAATCACAGATCGCGAACCCTTGTGCAAAAACGATATAGATAAGGTATGCACAAGTATCTTGGGCCTTTTAATTGATCAATATAACCATGCTCAGTTGATCGAAATTCATAGATCAAAATTTGTCGTCAGGTTTGCGATCGGATATAAGTCCATCACTATTTGGGATGGGAAAAATGTGATGTAAACTTTTTAACGTCTTGGATGCAAATACGGCTGTTAAAAGTGGGTATTGTGGTGATTTTTTTTTTCTCCCGCTTCCCTTGGCTAGCCACAGCGCCACAAACGAATGCCAACACCACCTGACACTTCGTCCAACAGGGACCAACGCCATTCTGTGTACACTCTACCAGCCGCTGAGCGGCGGCGGCGCGGTTTAGCAGCACGCTTGGCACGCACCCAGGTTGTACAGATTACATGGCAGTTCCAGATCCCCACAAGTCTATCGGGGCATAGGCACCGAGCGCCCCGAGAAGAATATTTGAAAGCAGTCAGGCAGTCTGCATACACAGAATAATACTACAAATGTATTATGTTGTGTCTATGCTGCCAGGAAAGAAGCTCGTTTGGATCGTTACATAGAATTAACGATTGCTTATCTACATTTACCCAATCATTCCACGATCATTTCGCAAATTTTGTACATGTATCTAACGCCTATCAATTACTACACAAGTAGTATATGTAGTATTCAGGGGAAATGTGTGAGAGTAGGCACATCCATGGATAGATAGATACTCCCTACCTGACTTCTGCACGGGGCCTGGGAGCACTTGAGTTGATGCCAGATGCGTGTTGGCGAATCCCTGCCTGGATCAATGTGTAGGCATGTACATTGGGTAGGTACCTTTTTACTGTGTAGTGGAACATCAAGAACCGTTGACATAAGCACCGAGAAGCACAGCAAACTTGCGAGTCAGTGCCACATGTTCAAACTTATAGGGGGAGGTATCATTGGTGTAATACATCACCTACATCTGCCCACCCTAAAATATCATGGGCAAGATGTATCATCCTTCGGACTCGAGGCCTCGCGTATATAGTGGTGGGATATCCTCCTGTAATACATATTAGACACCAACCCGACTACCTAGGTAGCTCTACTTACCACGCCAAGCGATGACAGAAGCGCATGAAAAGTTGTGAACAGCTTTTCAAATTCCGACATTCGACTGTGGGAACCCATCAATTAGATACGCATTGAGCTCGAGGAGTAATGATGTATCACTCGAAGGTACCACGGTGATAGATGCCTCGGGCTAGGTAGGTACCTAGGTAGGGGGGCTGGGATTGGGTCGGTGTTTTCCATCAAATGGGCTTGCACGGGATGGACGGGGCACGTCTCTTGCAGATGGTGCGGGCGACCAGATGCAATTAACGTTAGCGCATTTCCACCCCATGTCAGTGAGGCCTGTCTAAGGTAGCCGCCGCTTGGGCAAAGGTTTTGGTTGTTTTCGAGATCTCCAATTTCAGCCTCTTTTGATCTCTTCCTCAACTTCAGTTGCTTATTCCCAGACGCGATCGGACACAACGCCGCAAGGTCAACGCAAGCCAACGTTCTTGGTAACCCCCCATAGTTTGGACTGCCGAAAAGTCTCCATACCTTTCCGCATCCACTGACCGACCGTCCACCTGCTTTGTGCGCCATCAAGGACACTCGAATATACGTAGCAGCTCAGGTCGCAAGACTGCCTAGGCCCCGGCCATCAACCACGTATCCGCAAGAGACGAAGTCAAAAAGCCAACACGCCGAGAGACACATAACCCAAAGCAACAACCTTTTTTGCTTGTTGCTAACCACGTTTACCATATGAGAAACCTTCAGGACCTTGCTGAGCGGTGGCCATAAACCGCAGCAGCGGAACATGTATGTATTAATGATATACCTCCCTTCGTAGTCCCCTCGTTTCCTCTCCCAACCCGTGATCATGTCATGCAAACATCAGAATAAAGTGCTAGCGCACAAACATATGATCGTCGATAAGATGCTGTTAATACCGTTCCATGGCACCCCGCTCTATCCCATACACCCAGCCAGATAGACGGCACAAACCTGCATCTGGCTACACCTCTCGCCATCGCTCTACGAACCGCCCCGCGTACCTTGACACCAATGCTCATCACACACTTTCTAGGGCTTCCCGCTACTCCGGCTCACGCTATGACGGCGATACTCGCAATAGATCAAGATCCCGTGATCGTTCCCCTGGGGATAGGTACAATGACCGCGCGTCTCAATATAGTGATGGGGGGCCGCGGAGAGCATCAGGAGAGAACCGCGCCAACTCGGCATTTCAGACGAATCGCGACAGCTTTCGTGACACTTTGCCGAGGGATACCCCCAGAGGTCCTCGTGCCTTGTTAGATGCACCAAGCGGGCCGCGCGGGGGTGGCATATCCGGCGACTTTCGTGGACGGGGCCGCGGCCGCGGCCGTGGCTGGCGAGATGACAGTCGCGACAGAGGCAGAGATCGTGATATTGACTTTCGGGACAGACGTGACTCGACATACCGTGATGAACGTAGTCGAGAACGGGAAAGAGATTGGCGGGACAGGGATCGCGACAGCTTTCGAGGTCGTCGGCCGTCGCCTCGTGGCAGATCCCCTCCCGGCAGAGACTTTCGCGACTTGAGAGATGCACCCTTGGGTGTCGATGCGGAAAGAGCGCGACGAGGCTCGAGAGATGGACCTTTGTCTGCTGGATCCTCCAACTCGGATCCCCCCTTTGGACCCTCGTCGTATCGTGGTGGATTTGGTGGTCGTGGCCGGGGGCGTGGCCGTGGTGGCGACCGGGACAGAGGCCGTGGTAGAGGCTTTTATGACGACAGAGATCGAGACAGGTACGGGCCCGGGGCTCGGGCGCGTTCCCAAGAAGGACGTTTCCGCGATCGGGATGATCGGGATCGAGAACCGCGGTTCTTCGACAATGACAGTCGCCCACGCGACCTCCGGGACGAGCGTGATCTTCGGGAGCGTGAAAACCGTGCCAAGATGGAACGCACCTCGCACGAGCCACCACCTTCGAGCCGAGATGTGTCGCCGCCACCCATTGCGCCCGCTGCACCTTCATTTGGGTCCATACCAAATCGAACTGCGTCCATCTCCGATGCAACAGCCCCTACAGCTAATAAGGCACCTCCAACCGGCCCGCGTGCTTTGAAGGACGAGCGCCCTCTCCCTCCAGGCCCTGCCACAAACAGCGATGCACGGCCGCCGCCCACTGGCCCTTCAAAACCGCCATTTGCCGATGGTGCACCTCCAATACCTTCAGGTCCCCGTGCTCACGGCTACACTCACACGCCCAGAACTGGTCCTTCATCAAAGCAGTGGATCAATCCGAATTTGAAGGGTGGACCAGAGTCTCCAAAAATGAACAGGTCTCAGGGTTTCGTCCCAAGCCGCTTTCCAGGGTACCGTCCTGAGAGTTCAAGTTCAGACCAACCTACAGACCCTGATCGGCGGCCACGCAGTAGTGATGCTCAAGACTCTTATGATCGGATGGATGGCCAGAATCGCGATGTGCATATGCACGACGTCGATGATCATGATCGCTATGCTCGGAGGCCCCGGTCCGCCGGCTCTTTCGATCGCGAATATAGACAGCAAATATCCCCCACGACAGTGCTGCCTGATTCTGCGCGCTCCCGAGATCCGAACGACCATGGCTTGAGAGAAAACAAAACCATCGAAGAGAAGACATCAAGGCCAGTGGTTGACGTACCGAGGACGCATATTGAATTCAAGCGTTCACTAAAGCATGGAACGATCACACTCCCGCGGAAGCAGCCAAAGGCCACAATACTGGATCAATCATCGGAATCAGACGACGAAGAGTTTGAACATGTTATCGAGACTAATCTTCTTGAAGCGGAAACAAACCTTAAGAAACTAGAAGTTATCGAGGATGCTGGTTCTACGGACGTTTTAGTTCGCCATTCAATCCTCTCCTTGGAAGCTGCCGACAAACTCGCTACGGACGCGGAGGGTCTGCAGTCTATGATTGGAGCTGTACCCGAAACCCCAGAGGTAGACAAAGTTTTAGAGGACTTGGTGGAGCTAAAGGCAGAAACACCAAAGGATGGTCCATCCCCTGCTCCTGCTCCAGAGCCTGTGACTTCGACTGCTGAGCCGGAAATCCAACAGCCCGAGAAGATAGTGCCTCACATCGTTGCTCCTTCGTTGCCACCCGTCCCTGAACTTCCACACCCATCAATCGAGGAGGATGTTGAGATGATATCTGCTGAAGGTCATGCCATTGAGGAACCAGAAGTTAAGGAACCAGAAGCCAAGGCACCAAAGACGGATGACCAAGATGTAATTATGGAAGATGTTGCTGACACTGTCAAGTCTGCACTTGGGTCACAACTGGAGGTACCTCGTGTCAATGGGCTCAAGTCCCCACGGTCTCACCCATCCTCGGTTGGTCCTGAAGAAGAGTCGGCTCTGTCAAAGGAGGAAAGCAAGCAGGGTACATCGACCCCTTCGCCCCCCGAGGATGATGATGAAACGGATGTTGACGAGGACATTGACCTTCGGACTGTCGAGACAGTTCGTGTTCATATGATGACCCCGCCTCTGGACTCGTTGCCAGACTTCAACGAAGTGCCGTGGTTTCAGGACCAGCCATTTGTCAAATCTCTCGAGTCTCCTCAGCCAGCCTTGAACAATTTCATTCTCAAGCGGATGAATGAAGATGCTCATGAAGTCGGTACGGAGCAGTCAAAACAAAGAAAGTTGTATGAGCACGACTACGAGGCTTATCTTAGATTTACCATGTCAGACGACCCTGTGGCCGTGCAGAGCCGAGAAAAGTTTACCTACATACCCGGAGCTTCGGACGTTCCCGTGCAGAAACCGGGATTCAACAACGAGGGCACCAAACCTGAGTCAACTAGGCGTAGTAGATATGCTACAGAGCGCGACATGGAAAGAATTCTGGAAGAGTCCAGGCGGCAAGAAGAAGAAAAGCGCGAGCGTCAACTGCGGGCCGAGAAGGAAAAGTATAGAAGCGAAAAGGAGGCCATTATACCCGACCAATTCCAGACGCAGCAAGAAAAGGACAACCAGTTTTATGTTGACGAAACAGGGCGAACCAACCCAGAAAAGGTTATCGCTGCATGGGAGGTTCTGCCACCGACCCAGAATTTCAGCGAAGAAGAAGTTAAGCTCTTCGAGAAGGCTTACATGGAATTCCCGAAGCAATGGGGCCGAGTTGCCAATGCGCTGCCGGAACGAGATTTTGGCACCACCATTCAATTCTACTACCTTTCAAAAGGCAAGGAAAACCTCAATCTCAAGGAGAAGCTTAAGCGCCGGCCGCGGCAGCGAAGGAAGCGCAACGGCAAGGGTCGTTCCAGTGCCCTCGTATCAGAGCTCCCTGAGCATGAAGAGTCACAGGATACCGGTGAAAATGGGGAGAGACGTCGGCCTCGACGCGCTGCAGCGCCTACCTTTAATTCCGAGGCTACCCCTGCAGCAGACAGCGAGAATGCGACTGGTGCCTCAACTCCTGGGCGTAGAGGAAAAACTGGCGACGGAACAGAAAAACCCAAAGGTCGTGGCCGCAAGGCCAGGGACAAGCAAGAAAAGCAAACGAGAGCTAACCAAACGCTTGCTGCTGGGCCTCCTCCGACTACCAGCAAAGGTAATCGATCTAGATCTAGCTCCAGGGTTCAGACCTCGGAATGGGCTACGACCCAACCACCTCCTGCTGATGCTTCCCAAATCGCTTCGGCCTTTGAATTAGGTTCTGGTGGTATGCAGGCAGCCGCTGTCTCCATACAACCGCCCTTTACAGCTGTGCAACCACTTCGTAGCCCGGAACGGACAGTCATACCCACAACAGTGCCAGACATGGCTCCTCCCTTGCGCCCTGAACCGCCCCAGCCTGGGGTTGTGCCCTCATTCGAGGTCACTCAACAACGCCCAGCGACAGAGCGAAAGGCAGGCTCATCAGCTTCGAGCTATTGGAGTGTTTCCGAAGCGACAGATTTCCCCTTTTACCTTTCGGCATTTGGTAGTGATTGGCACAAATTGTCCTCGCATATGGGCACCAAAACTTCGGTGATGGTATGTCTGGCACAACCTTGATGTCATAATTTATGCTAATGATTCCCCAGGTCAAAAACTATTATCTCAGGCAGAAGGAGAACGGCAAGAAGGACTGGGAAGAGCGTGTCCGCGAGGCCGATGACAAGAAAGCGAGGGGCGAGAAACTTCCTTTTCCGCCGCCTCCTACCCCACCAGTCAAGAAGGGCAGATTCGACACGACACCGCTGAACCGAACTCTAGTTTCGGATACCATCATGGAAGACGCTCCACCGCCCAAGATTGAACCACCAGCAGTCGTGCAGCCTATGACTGGCCGGTTTAATGTTCCAATCGCTGCACAACCTCAACAAGCAGCCATAATGCAGTCGTCTCCCTTCAGCCAACCTGCCTCAACCGGGGTGCCTGCCCCTGTACAAGCTGCGACGCAGCCACTTGGTCAGCCTGTTGTTTCTCAAACGATGTCTCCGTCAAACAGACCTCTTCGTGCTCCATTTGGATATCCTGAGAGGGAACGCGAGGTTCTGCAGACACCCGTGAGAACCTCGCTTCCAATGCAAGCACAGGCGCAAATGACGCCGGTATCTGAACCTCCCTCTATGCGGCATCCATTACCTGGTTCCGCAGTTGTCGAGGCTCCTGTCGAGAGACAGAAGATGGAAGTCAAGCCTCCCAAAGAGCCAATCATCCAGGAACGTACGCCACTTCGGGTTGTCAAGCAAGAGCCTGATGCGCCAATTGATCCTTATTCTCGTGTGGATCCATACACGTTACCACAGCAGCCGAGCCATATTGTCGCCCGAGAAAGCATGCCCATGTCAAGAGCCCCCGAGCCTCCAAGGACTGCTGCTTCAGTTCCGCCCCAGGTGGTATCGTTCGGCAGCATTCTCCATCAGCAGCAGCAGCAACAACAACAACAACAACAACAACAACAACAGCAGCAGCAGCAGCAGCAGCAACCACCTGTCCGCGGTGGTATGATGACTGACATGCACCCTTCTTCGCCAGCCCCGCCTCGACCTCTTTCAACTTTGTCGCGGCCTGGTAGCGATGTGGGCGTTCTGCCAGAGTACACCCGTACACCTCCAATGCAATCTACTCCACCAGTGGCCCCCCCGCCGGTGGTATCGTCTAAGCCCAAGACTAGCAATATCATGTCCTTATTGAACGATGAGCCTGCTCCGCCTAAAAGGCTTTCCGAGGTGCCTTCTGCCATGAAACCATCCGCCACTCCACCTCCGGCTAGTAGTCTGTCGCGGCCGCCCCCGGCTCCTCCGGCCCCAACGCAGATGCGGCAACAAGCGCCTCCCATGGCGGATGCCCAAGCTTATGGACATTTCGGGCGTCCCCCGCCATCAGCGCCTTCGTCGATGCCTGCCTTGAAGCCGTACACGGCGTCTCCACAGACTCAGCCCATGAGTACACCACGGCACATTGCAATGGAGTCCCCAGCCGAGCGTCCGGAACGAGATTTCTATAGGCACCAGCGGCAATTTTCATCACCTCATCAAGCACATGCAATCTCGCCACAAGCAGTGCAGCCGTACCCTCCTCCTACGCCCTCTGGGCAAATGCCATATCAATCACAGCCAGCCTACCCATATGGAGCACCAGCACCACCACCTCCCTCTGCAGCATCTCCGCCTCCCCAGTATGGCGGTCACCCGTCAGTCCCGAGAGGCCACGAGCCTCCCCCTGCTCCTGTTCGAGAGATGGGCTGGCCAGGCCCACATTCAAGTCACGGTATGCAGCAGCAACAGGCACCGCAACCGCAGCAAGGCTGGGCGCCAAAGTCTGCACAGCCGCCCCCGGCGCAGTCTGCGTGGGCGGCTCAACATGCGGCATCGACACCAAAGCCTCCACCACCAAGTAGCTCTGTGCCACCGCAGCCAACATGGGCCGCGCCTCGCACTCACGACCCCCGCGATGCGTTGAACCTCCGCGACGCCCGGGATACTCGCGGGGACCCCCGTGATATGTATCATCAGCCTCATCGAAGTATGCAACCCCCAATGCAGACACCTTATGCGCCTGCTTCGCGTGCGGCTGAGCCGCCGCCGCCGCAGCCCCCATCGGCTTACCCACGATATGCCAACACTCCTGTACCAGGTCGAGATCTTCGCGACCCCGGGCCTCAAAGGAGTTATACCCCCAATCCTTATGATCACAGGGGGGCATATCCGCCGCCCCCGCAGGACATGCGTGAGGCACAGCTTCGTGAGCAGCAGCAGCAACAGTCCATTCTGCACCAGCAGCTCCGACCGCAGGAACCACCGCAAAGCATGTACGATCGTAGACTCGACAGATATGGCCGCTAGCTTCAATCTTATGGCTGGCTTGTGGACGAGGATTGTTTCTTGTTTGTTCTTTATAAAATATATGCAAGAGCAGGAAAAGCGTTGTTCTCGCCTGACGAGATGTACACTATTTCCTTTGGCTCTCTTATCATTGTCGTGCATGAGAAGTGGCTGATACATGTTTATGGGAGTTATCGTTGAAGGATCATTTACGCTTGGTCACTCGGTAACAACACGTTGTATGGCGTTTCTCTCTCCTTTTTGTTTTTGTTTTTTCTACGTGCGGCTGGTCGTCATGAGACAATGACAGAAACCTTTGTAGGCCCAACATTCTGGCCAGGCTTGTAAATGGAAAACCAACACCTCGCTGTATGTAGTTTTCTGTACAAAACACGTAGATAGCATATTCAAAACTTATTGAACTGTCACATGGTCATCTCTCGTTCGCTGAAGCGTGTCAAGACTGCTGTATGCATTGAATGAATTGATCCTATTTCATGACAGTCTAACTGGATTTTACAAATTTACAGCCACGGCTACAGCGGCGCCTACGAGACCACCGAGAAGGGCTATTACAAAGAGGACCGGAGCGTACGAGCCCGGCTTGGTCTGTTGCTGCAAAATCTCATCGCAGATGCCATCAATGCGCTCCGCCATCTGCACGTCTCCAAAATTATCTCGGACGCGGGAGATGCCCGTCTGACGCATCTTGTCGAGCTCGCCATTGGACAGTTGGTGAAGAACTCGGTCCATGACCTCGGTCCACGCCTCCACCTTGCTAGGTGATCTGAGCCAGCCCGTCTCGCCCTCGAGCACCGTCTCGGTGGGACCTCCGGTATCCGCGGCCAAGACGGGGACACCTGCCAGCATCGCTTCCAGGGGGACGATGCCAAAGTGTTCATTGGCGGGTGTGTATACTAGAAGCTGTGTAGAGTTCAGAAGCATCTCCTTGAGCAGATTTGGCACCGACAGGAGGAACAGGACCTGGACATCATCGGGCACCTCCAGGGCACCTACGATGGTCTTGGCAGTCACGTTGCTCAGGCCGAGAGAGTTGGCGAGCTCAACCAACTCATTGTGGTAGCCCACGTTCTCGGCCACCCTGCTGTCGTACCCACCAGCAACGACGAGGCGGACGCCCTGTCGGGCCTGTGGGGTCAGTCCGGCATAGGCCTTGATGGCCAAGGCCACGTCCTTTTTGCGCTCAAAGCGGTTGATGCTGAGCAAGAACTTTTTGCCGTTCCACAGCGGCTTGCCCTGTTCGACCTCGGGGCTCTTGTTGGTCTTGGTGTCGACGCACGGGTAGACGGTCTTGAGGTCGCGCTTCTTGGCCAGGCCGGGCCAGGTGCGACTGACGACGCCCTTTGTAAAGTTTGAGTTGACGGCAATGGCGTCGGCAAAGCTCATGCTCCACTGCTCGAGCCAGTCAAAGGGGATGCGGTAGATGCGCTTCCACCATTTCTGGCGGCCCTGGGCGAGGAGGAGATCGGGAAAGTGGCAGTAGAAGAAGATGCGACCGCGGGGGTAGAGGTACTGGAGCAGCGGGAGGCCGGCGCTGAGCTGATCGATGAAGAAGGCATCGGGGGAGAGGTCCTTTAGCTCCGAGTTGAAGTGAATCTGGACCATAAGGTGCAGTTGTCGCAGTATGGCGCAAAGGATGCTGAAGCGAGACAGGATGGAGGATGGAATGATGGTATTGCCGCGGACTCGAACATCGAGGGTTCCTGGAACAAGAAGTATAGGTCAGTTCCGTATTCTTTGTATACGACTGTATCGTCGGCGCAAATGTGGAGGCTATTCACACGTACCATCGCGAGCTTCATCAAAGCAGTGACTCGGATCGCAGTGGCTCGTGAAGACTACGACCTTGTGGCCGCGATTCTGCAGGCCCACGGCAGCGTCAACGACTAGGCGTTCGGCGCCGCCAATGCCCAGGTCGGGGTGCAGGAAGACAATGGTCTTGCCGGAGGATGCTTTCTTGTCGGCCATGGCTGTCTGATTATCGCCTGGCCATGCCCTTGTAAGAAAAATTCAAATACAAAAAGGAAAAAGGGTGGCTTGCTCGGCCCTTTGGTGGAAAGGTGACGGACAGGACTGGCCGGAGCTTGAGCTTGACGCGCCAAGCAGTAGCAGTAGCAGCGCCTTGTCTCTTCGCTTGTCTGGCCTCTTCAGCCCTACGATTACGACTACGTACCCCCTCGACCCCACCATGGCATTTAACGCCCTTGCATACATTAGGTTGGTATCCATATTCGCCTATCGCGGCGGAAATAGTTGACGCAACCCCCCGGTCTGTAGGGTACATAGGTTGTCAACGGGGTGCCAAGTAGGTACCTTGATAAGGTAGGTATAATTCTGCAGGTAGACAACAGACTTCCATGTTCGGCTCCCATAAACTTGATCATTATCTACGGAGTACCGAATCAACAAAACCAACCTCCATCTCCGACACCCAAAAATTGCCTCGGAACAGCTGCCCAACAACATGTATGTTGGAAATGTTAAATATGATTGACTTGTCCCAACCCTTTCGTAGTTTTCCCCTAGATACTTGACCCTGACCGAATCATGAGAACCAAAAAAACAGCCAATCATCCAATCAATACACCATCCAAGCAAATAAAAAAATCACATACAAACTATTCACCTTAATTTTCATCTCATCTCAATATAATGAATCCTCGAAAGTTGTTATCGTCTATAATCGCCTTCTCCTGCTTCGTCTTGGCGAATGCCGCCCCATACGGTGACAGAATCGAATCATCAACAGAAAACCCACGTCTGGTTTGCATTACATCCACCATGAACAACATCACTACTCTTGGCAATCTCACCATACACACGATGGTCAAGAGGGAAGACGGAGCAAGACCAAGGAAACTCCCCTACAGGGCATTCCCAATATGATACATGGACTGTTTCGACTTGGAGGGCACTGAACCCAAGACCCCGGCCGCTGTTGACGATATTCGCGAGCTTACTACAGACGAGTACTGCCACTCCCAAGCAATGTGGGTAGGGGAATGGACTTTTGAGCATCTTTAATGGTGCAAAACAAATCTCAACGCGGGTCTCGTGAGTCGTATATCGAGATCTTTGTGGGAGGGGTTTCTGGGACTTCAAGCTTCAGAGGCCCGCAACGGGCAAGAGGAAAAACTATACAAGAAAGAAAGTCTGTTGTTGCCTCTCAGTATGCATATCTTTTTTAAACATTGGAAGTTGAGACGAATGTATTACGGTCTCGAATACAAATATAATAATGACACGGTTGCGTATATGAAGACTCTCTGGGAGGTGTTTCTCAGATGAAGACTTTATATAGAACTTTTGGTCTCGAATACATTTCATGAACTATTTATTCAACGTCTCCCTCTTCTTCCAACGTGAGCTGTTCAATCTGTCGATCAACATCGGCCCGCGCTCTCTCGCCCCCGTAGCAGAGCGCCGGGTTCGCTCCGGACCGCAACAGCAGCTTGACCTTTTCCGGTATGCAGCGGTACCCCAGCGCCAGCTCGAGCGGCGTCAGGCCCTTGGCGTCGACGACGTCGATATCGTGGGGCCGCTTCTGGATGGCCAGGGCGAGCAGCTCGGCGTCGATGTCCGTCGAGCCCGCCGCGTAGTGCAAGAAGCAGCGGCCCTGGAACAGCTCTTCCTGCATCCAGCTCTGCCGCGCCCCCTTGCTGAGGACGCCGAGCCCAATGTTCTTGTCCACGAGCCACCGCTTGGTCGCGAGGTTCTTGCTTGACGTGGATACGCAGCCCGCCTCGTCCCAGCTGCGGTCAATGTCCCAGAACGTCGACTGTACGCACAGCTTGAGGCACTCCTCGGGCAAACGTGGACAATGCTTGAGTATGAACTTTGTACAGTCGAGTAGAAGATCATCAGCCATGCATCTCTGCAGCCTCTTGGTCCATTCCTCGACTTGGTTGGCCAGGTGGCCAGGCGCAAGGGATCGAATCGAGCGTTTCAGCAGGTAGAGCACGTTGTCCGCATTTTTGAAGCCGATTGCCCAGTCGAGTGGCGTACGTCCTACAGAATCGCGAATCGTAATATCTGCGCCATATTCTCTGAGGATTCTCAGGGTTTGCGTGTTCTCATCTTTGCTCGATCCGGCCGCCGCCCAGTGTATTGCGACGCTGTTGGCCACATGCTTACACACGGCACTCACATTAATTCCCCTACTCAGAATGGATTCAACAACCTCGGCCATGCCCACAAAGGCTGCCAGATGAAGCGGTGGAAATATCTTTTCCTCCTCGATCCGCTCTGCGTCGTAAATATCCAAGAGGTGCATAGCCACGTCCCGATGTCCCTTGAGAATCGCCAAACCCAGCGCATCAATCTTGAACGGAAAGTCTTCGTCCTGCAACATGTACTCTGGGGGCACACGAAACTGGCCTGGCGTCAGGCGCTGCAAGATACTTTGTAGACGCTGCGGTGCCGGGCACATCCAGCCCGACGCTGCCGTCATGTCGACTGATGATGCCCTCCCCTCCTCCTTCTCCCGCTGGAGCGCCCGCACCACCTCGAGACGCCCATAGTGTGCCGCAAAGTGAATGGCCGCGTGTCCGCACTTGGAATGTTGGAAATTCATGTACCCAGTCCATACCAATTTGGCCGCGGCCAGCGCCTTGCTCAGTATATCCGTCCTCCCGGCCAGCGCGGCCCAGTGCAGCAACGTCGTCCTCGGGGCCTCGAGGCCGCGCGAGACGTGGTACTGGACGGCAAATACATCAGTGATGTATATTTCCCTTTCCAGTATACCCCAGAGACTGCGACTCGTGCGCGCCAGGTCGAATATGTCCGTGGGTTCCCAGAGAAAAGTGCGCGCCAGGTAATACAGAACATCGTCGGGCAGTGATTGTAGAAGTGAGGCCTGCTGGAAAGGGAGAACCCTGGCCCGTTTCAACCGAGACGAGTAGATTCCAGTCTGGTCCTTTTTCTTCCAGATTTTCTGCTGCTTCTCTTTGGCTGGTCTCTTTCTTTTCTGCATCTGGACGGTGGGCTCGTATATGTTGTTTGAATCAATCATATAAATTAGCCCCGATCAAGAATGCGCTGCATTTCTGCGAAGTTTAACCTCAACCTGCGACTCATACATTGCGATGCTTCAAATATTTTGCCCATTACCTCCCAAGGCATCTCCATCGCAGATCCGCTTCTTTGTTGTTGTTAACGTCGACTGTGTCGCTCGACCCGGCGATTCTTTGTCGAGGGCCGTTTTTGGATGTGGCTGCCGTTGGAATGTAATTGTCTCGCTCGCATGATCGTGGAGGATGAAGTCCACAATATGCAACTGGTCGTCTTCATATTGTCGACGTGATTTACTAGAATGGCACAAATGTGTGCATTAAGCGGCCCCCTTTAAAAACTGACGAAAGTTTAAAAAAAAAATCGAAATTATTTTCTCTACCACTCTATGTGTAGTACCAGGCAAAGCTGTCAACTGGACAGCAGTCACATTCTCAATATCTTGCCCCAATAAACAGAAACTCTCTCTTCCCAGTCAATCTACTGATGCTGATGGATCGCCTTGATCGGGTTTCTTACGACTGGCTGTCAAGCCCATGTATCCATCCTAGCTCATGAAGGCGATAGAACATGCTCCACCGAAACAGAATCAATCTCGTATCGTCGTAAAATGATTACAAGAAAGAACGAAAGGAAGAAAGAGAAAACAAGAACCGGCAAACACCTGTGACAGCACAATCGGGGGTATTTCTAGGAGATGCCGTACCAAGACGCCCCCAATGAATAACGAACCACTGACTCCTCGTAATCCAGTATGAAAATGCAGACCAAGAATAGAAAGAAAAAGAAAAACTCCTATCTAATGACACGCAAAACTTGCAAATCAATGGGTATCCGTAACCGAAGTCATGAATGATGACTTAGTCGCTGGCAGAATCATAAATCTCCTCCACGGCATCGAGCACCTCTTGGCATCGCTCTTGCCTATAGTGCGAAATCAAACCCAACTCTGCCCTTATTTCCTTTTGAATTTGGAGGAAATACTTCTTCAGGCTGCAAAGACCACGTAGAAACCCTCGATCGGGCTCGTCTGGGTACTTTGGGGGGCAAGGCTTGTCCTTGCTTATGTCATTCGGAGTGACGCTGTTGGCAAAGTCGGCAATCTTGAAGTCAATCTCCTTCTTGCGTTTGCGCCTCGCGCCCGGTGCGTCTTCAGTGTCTGTAGGGAAGTCTGTCGTCGAATCCTCAATGACTGTGTCGTAGCCATCTACGGTAGTGTCCTCGTCGTAGAACATCAGGAGACTCGCTGCGTAGAACCGATAGCCTCGTAGACGGCGTACCGTTTCCTCTAGCTGATTCAGCTTCTGGAGAATGGTCGGGATATGCCGCAACACGCTGGCATCATCAGCTCCGTTGGATAGGAACAGCCTCAAAGCGGCTTGAAACTCTTGTCCCGCCTTAATGTCTCGTCCATAGTACTTGTCCTTGAATATGTACTTTTGTTCCTTGACGTCCCATGTCTGCAAACCGCATACTCTAACACCCAGTTCCTTTGATGTAGTGCCTGCACATTTCCGGCGCTGGGAGTCTCGTTTCTTGGCAGTGGCTTCGACACCGTATTGGCGGGTGCCCATCTTCAAGTCCATGATGCACGGGTGCTTCATTCCAGCCGTCAAATCCTCCAAAAGCAGGAAGAATTTGATTGATTCTTGCTGCGTTTGCGCTTCCTTGGGATTGATTGGTCGCGAAATTCTTCTCACTTCCATAGCTGGGCTAGGAAGTTCAGATGTGATGGCTGATGAGATGGCTGATTGAGCTGAATGCACGTCACCGTGTAATATTTGGTTGATATCCGTGGGTGTGTGGCTTGCTCCAGTCAAAGTACTAGCTTCCGAGGGCGACAATGGAGCCTCAATATCACCCTTGTAGCCGGCCTCGTCAACGTTTTCGAAATATTTGAGATCGCCACGAGATCCATCGACATCCTCAGGCTTCCTCCTCAGATTGGTCCCAGAATACCTACGTTTTCGCCTTTGTTGCTGAGGGAAGCGCTCGTCCAACGTGTCAGGCTCAGGAGCACTAGTACCTGTGACATCTTTGACCTGATCCGCTGCTTCAACTTTGAGGCTACTCTCGTCATTGGCAAGGTCGCTCTGTATCTGCGTCAGGCCCGGCATCATTCGAAGGGGGCTGGGTCCATGGGGACCTCCCGTAGTTGCACTTGACATGGCTCGGGAGGACATGAGATCGGCATCGGCAGTGCTAGGCCGAGCAGCCTGTCCCTGAACGGCACGGCGGGGAATCACTCTCGAGTGAGATGCTGGTTTCTGATGTTTTTGCACCGGAATCGGTCGCTTCAGAAAAGCATCGTTGAAAACCTCATTTCGTAAGCGTTTATTGACCGTTGTAGCTCCCCAGCTGTTAGCATGGCGAGTCTCCAAATTGGGTCGTCTGATGAGTGCGCTCTGTTCCTTATCCACTTCAACCATGTCATGCAACACGGCCTCAGACGCGCTTCTACCACGCTGAGGAATGTCACCTGACGGCTCGAGCAGGCTTCTCGGAAGGATGTGCTGGTTGTCCACAAAGGTCACGGTCGGAATGTGCGTTTGCGATGATTGCAACGACTGACTTATGATCCGGCGGTGTTCTTTGCTTTCATTTCGTGCTTCATTTGGTTGCTCCAACACCTCCAAGCGTAAGTTCTCATCATTTCTAGGCGCATGAGCATCCTGGGCCACAATCATGTACTCTGGTTCATCCTTCTTGATGATAGATCGACGTCGCGGTTTCTTTTGGAACGTAACATTAAGCACGCCAATGTATCTGTTTTGCAACAGGCTCTGATCAGTATAACCCCAGGACACAAATACACAGAACTCAGAAGCAGAAATGGCACACATACCTGGGTAGAAATGGCAGGAGGTCGCGATGGTAGCGCTCAATATTTTCGTAGAACTTATTTTCACTGTTGTTCAATTCTTTGCAGACGGCACGCTTGGAGAACCTCCACAGGGTTGTGTGGCCACCAACTTGGTGCTTATAAGGAATGAGTTCAATAGCCTCGAGGGGTCTTTTGGGCGCAAACTGATGATCATGCACGTCGTCATAGTATTGAGGCACTGGGAGTGAAAGACTGGCTGGCACAGTGTGGGATTTCTCAAGAGCAAGATCGTCTTGGACTGCAAAGTCGTCACCAACTTGACTTACGACGCCATGGTCAGACTTGCTGGCCTGCCCACCATCTTGGCTCAAATGTCCGTCTTCGACTTCTGGCTCGTCCGCCTTGACAAGCCAAGGGCTAGCATCCTTGACAATTGACTGTCGATGTATTGGTCCAGGCCGGCCAACATGATGTTCAGGCTTTATGACTTCTGGAGCCTCTTGATGAGGCACGAAGAAGGCAGACGAAATCTTCTCTTCGCCAGAATCTTCGCCCTCCTCTGGGGCGTCTGCGACGTTTTCCACACTCTCAGACTCGTGCCGAACCCCATTTACAATCACTGGAGCAGTATCAGAGGCCGGCTCGTGGTAACTCGGCATCGCTTTACGCTGCTCAAGGCCAGGCGATAATTGCGGATGGTGATCATGGCCCACCGGATGTGGCTTTATGCCAAAGTAGTCCGAAGCAGGTTCTTCATCGACAGGGGATTCCACGGCCGAGCCGGCGGACGGGAAGATGGCATCGGGCGGAAGTCCGATCAAATCTTGAACGTATATGGGCGAGGGGACGGCGGGGTGTTGGGCACGAGCAGCCTCATCCTGTTCCTGGTGAGTGCCCAAATCATCTTTCCGTTTCGTGTCCTTGCGCTTGCCCTTTTCGTCTGGCAGGCCCTCCTTGAAGAATCGAAGACTGTGGCTAGCTTTACGACTGCGCGTTGGCTCCACGCCAGCAATTGCTTCGGCGATTGACTTTTCGACTTGGCCAGGCTCGGCTCCAGCCATGTCTCCTTTGCCAATGGACCAGGCCTTTTCAGGACCGACAGATACAGTTCTCTCTGCCCTCCATGTTCTATATTGTTGACGGGCATCAGAACTTTCCTGGTCGGCAGCGAGCTGGGCCTGCTCTGGTGTTGTTATGGCAGACGACAGAGGAGTGTTGTCGACGGTGGCCGAGCTCGTGCCATTAACATTGAGCTGATGGGTTCTGATCTCCTTTTCGGTACGCTCCAACGATCTGGGTCTATCCTTCGCACCCATGAACACATCTCGGTGATCACTGGGCACGAACCTTTCGCTCGTGCGGCCGGGCATATCGGGACTGGGTGCGGCAATGCAAATGTTGGCTGGGGTGGGCGGGGATGTCGGAAGAGAAATCGTTTTGCTCGAGCCGGATACTGCCTGGTCGTGCGAACGTACTCGAGTTATCAAGGGTGCGCCATCGCCTCGTATGGCGATGTCATCGTGAGGTTCTCTATCGATGGGGTCGGATGGGCTACCATGTGGCTTGCCCAGGGCGTTGGAGGGAGTGCCTCCGAAAGAATGCGACGACTTCTGCTCTGGTCGCCGAGGGTCGAGATGCTGTGCAGAAGCGGAAGCTGGAATTATGCCTCTAGCAGTTGCAAGAGCTTGTGTCAACAATGACGGGCCACTGGATCTCAGACTTGACATGGAAGGACGAGACTTTTTATTACTGCCCTGATCTGCGGCAGACGGGACGGTAGGTGTGGTAGAAGATGCATGATTGGATTCTGGGGTACCTGGCACGTCCGACGGCGAGACATGCGCCGGGCGTGCAGGGAGAGATACAGGTACATGTACAGAGTCCTCAACAGAATGACCAGTCACCAAAGAAGAGTCAATAACATCATTCGTGGTGCCAGTCGCGGCATCCACATGTACATCCACATCGACGTCCACGTTCACGTCCTCAGAAGCAGGAGCAGGAGTAGCAGTGACAGGGGAGATAGTATCGTCCGCCGAGGGGGTAGTAGTAGTAGTAGAGGAGGGTTGAGGAGGTGGTAAAGGAAGAGGGTTGTTTTGCTGCTGCGCCAACACTGATTCTGGCTCTGGCTCTGGGTTCGGCTGCTCCTGCTGCTGCTGAAGTTGTTCTTCTTGTTGGTTCAACGACGACAGGGCCGACAGAGTATCAGAGCTCAGCGATGCAGCGGGTGCGGCATTTTCGAGCTTACCGTCGGGACTGGACATGAGGTAAACATCTGGCGAGTGCTGCGAAAGTGTGGGTGGGATGATTCGCAGTCGTGGGCGCGATAGAAGTACGACCCATGTGTGGTGTGGAAATTCGGAAAAATCACAAAAAAGGCGACTTTTGGGCGTTTGGGGTCGGTCGGGTGGTAGCGCACGACTGATTGATTGAGCCCAGGAGCAAAAGGGAAAGGCGAATTGAATCAAAGGTGGGTAGGGGGTGGATGGGTGGGTGACAGGCGAGAGCAACGTCAGAGGGACAGATCCAGTGAGGGCAGGCAGGTACCTGACATTTCAATTTGGCGGCGACCTGTTGGTTAAGTACCTCGGGGAAGTGCCTTCCAGGTGCCCACAATTAAAAAAAGAGAAAACATACGCCAGTTGCAAGCGCGGCTTCTAGAAAGCAAAAAAGGGACCCCTCGGGCGCAAATCGGGCCTCGTTATCAACAAGAGAGGAGGGGCTAGTGGAGAAACAGGCCTGCTGTAACGAGTTAGACAGCTCCGGTAATAGCAAGCCACAACAGGAGGCCCTCCCCCCCTTCCTCCAATGTAATGTAGGTAATGCACATGCTACGAGTGCTAAACAGAGCGCTGAAACATTTCAATTGGGTAAACAATAGTACAGGTACCATTCTGAACCCTCCAGCATTGACATTCAGTTGCACATGTGGTCCATGTATATAGATAAGGCGCGGCCCAAGTACAACCTATGAGGTAAGAAAGGGAGAGAGGGATGGATGGAGGGCACGGGTACCAACGGCAACAGGCCTCCAACAGTATTTGAACATGGAGCATGGCATTTCGATGGACTACAATGTTGAGTTCTCGATTGCACCGGACACGGCCCAAAAAATATACCAATTGCTTACCTGCGGAAACTGCTTGCCCGTCGAGATTACCGTGCGTTTCATATCTCTTACCGATACCGCAAATATATGCTAATTAAGTTGACGCTTTACGAACTGCTTTCATCACCTGACACCATCCGATCAAATTCCAACGTCATTCGGGACACGCTCGGCTCCCCGCGTCCGTGCTAGCCTATTGGAACATAGGTGCGCCTTTCAAGAGTTCCCATGTGTCAGGTGCAGCCATAGCGCGTTGGGGCTTCGACCTCCGATAATATGTCTGTCGGTCGAGGCAATCTAAGCACAAAGAGACGGACAATCAGAGCCCTTTGTGGACTCCGTATCTTGCATGGTGCCCTCTATTGTGCCTGTACAGTGACACGTGGTTAGGTAATGCGCTCGTCTTTCTGGCGATACTAGTAGATATACACTACGTGTTTCCAGTCCTTCTAGAAACAATTCGTTTCTACACTGGAAAAAAAGCCCACTGTGGATGTGCTCCATACAGGTAGGAACAGGCAATGATCTTTCGGCTGTAGTAGTTTTTAGGGCTGATATGGAGTACATACTACATACACCACTGACACGTCGAATACTACTCCATATTCCCGAGCACGCTACCGGTCTCGATACGACAGCCAATCGCTCATCGTTGTGCAGTCTGGACGATCTCCAACTGGAATTGCGAACGCCAAGGCCTCAGTGCCAACCTTGTTGTTATTGTTTGTACGCATCGAAGGCATTCGGCAAAGGCTATGCCCAATGTACACTCAGCACTACAGTTGCTCCCCACTGAGCTGACTGATCATCGCTAATCCCGGAACACCACGTTGTGTCCATCACGTCTCCGACAGGCCGTACGCAATAAACAAAAAGCGGTCACGAAAGCAAATCTCAACAAAACTTCTTTCAGGGGAAAGAAAGCCTCGCCATCATGATCTACAGACCATGATTCATCAATCTACGAATGAATATGTTATTCTAATCTTACGACCCAGAGGTCCCATATCCCATTCAGCATGCCCACACAGTTGCGCTGTGGCTTCCGATTGGCTCAAACGAGCTCCCCTCATCCAAGCTCCGTTTCCCCAAGGCTACTATAAGCCACAATCCCGACCATAGCTCGAGGCTCTGGGGGGGCCCAAAAAAACAGCGGTGCGTAATGCTTGATGAATGGCTCAATTGAGTTTCAATGGCGCGCTACTTGCCTTTGCTCAGCAGGAATGAGCTCTAATATCTCACCCGTCAAGCCCGTTCCAGGAACAGAGGAACCACACACCCCATACCCTTGTTAGTCCCCCAGCCATAGATAGGAAGACCACAACGGGACGGGACGCCCTCCACAGTTGCCCCAATACAGACACCCCCATCAGATATAGTCACTGGAAAAGGGAAAGGTATGAGAGATAATACGACAAGGTAGCATTCTTTCTGATCGTGGACCAATCGCCATTGCCGTTGCGTGCCAGCTTTCGGTCGAGATGGGGGAGGGGCTACTGCTTGCTGCTTGCTGCGAAGCCCAACCCTGCAAGTCAAACTCGAGATGTCCTCCAGGCCAATCATTTGACAACGTGGACATTAGACCGCTGGAGTACGGAGAGTTTCCCAATGCTCATCATATCTGCCACTGCCAGCAACGCTTGGAAATATTGCTAAATGTAGACGTATTCTGCACAGAGTAGTAGATTTGTCTTCAGCTACGTGGCGTTTCGGAGTTTCCTTCTTGCTGACATCACTTACCCCGAAGGAAAAGGGGAAAAAAATGATTTCTTGACCTGGTGTGAGATCTTTACAAGTTGACCAATTTTCGGATAAGAACTTTGGTAAGATGTTTGGTATCCCAAGCAGCGTCAGCGTTTGTAGCCGCGCATCCGAAATATGCAAGACGTGCACGATAAGCTTTGCGCTTGTATAATTTGTTATTCTCTCTGGTGATCAGAGGGAATCAAGGAGGGAACAAGCTTTAATAGAACACGAGAATATGACACATGCGAGCAGGTTAAGTTGATTGATCATTAGCTTCAATCAATTTGACCTACCACTGCTACCAGAAGAAATGACAAGGTCATTTCGATTCGCAAAAGTGGATTTTTTTTCTTGACGCATTGTTTAGAATGTACCTTTATGCCGTGCATCTCAAAAGGATGCCCTGAATTTCTTTCACATCACTAATGGCAGGTCCTTCAGTGGTATGTGTCCAGCAGGTGCCTTTGATGTGCACAAGGACAGTTGAGGTTCTATCAATTTACATGTTTAGATGCGTGACAGTGCTACTTTGGACCAAGCTCACAATGCGCAAATGACATCTTGCTCATTTTATCAACTTGATGATGGAAACATTAGACTAGATATCACTGTTGGCTGGCCATGAAGCTAAGTACGCAGAGAACTTCTGGTTCATGCTGACATCTATACTTCTTTCCTGTCACTTGGAGCCATATTGTAACCGAATGTAAAGCTCACAATGCCTATCCTTCATTGGGAGGACTGGAAAGGGGTATCAAATGCCAGAAACAAAATCAAAGGACAACAGAACGCCCTCTACAGGGGTAAACAAGAATCATATAACTCCTCATAATGCATCCCAAATCGCCCCCAAGAAACCTGGACTCTGTTCCAATCTAAAGTTTTCTTCTCCATCCGCAACCCTGGTCTTATTCACGTCCACCTCAGCGTCCCATCTCGGGTTGAGAAAGTCGTCAAGGTTCTGCAGAACCGCAGCGACATCATCAACACCCTGGCTTTGGGATTCAGCGCGCCATGGTGACTGCTCTTGAGTATGATTTTCGGTATCTGGGATCTGGCAGGACTCATCGACTGCGATGAAAGGTCCAGGAGAGCTCTTGATGCCTTGGCCCTCGTCGGCCTCTCGGAACGCCTGTGCCATTAGACCAATCCCAGGACTCATTGGAATTTGTTGTGACTCGCTGGGCAGAAGGCGAGTTGCGGCCCGGGGCTGCAGGATCTTCGTCCCATTTGAAGACCTCCGACTCGTAGCGTCAAAGTGTTTCTGGAAATTTGCACCCACGTCTTCATCATCAGCTTCACGGCGGAACTGCGGCGGAGGAGATGCTGCTTTCCGGACATTGGAAGCGAGCACCGAATCTCCGGTGTCGTCGCTCTCATGAGGTAGTGGTGCAAAGGATACCCGCAAATGTGACCGAGGTCTCACAATCGATCGTAAGCTCGATCGAGCACTACTTGTCCAAGGGTTGGCACCTGTTGCATCGGTCAAAAATTGTGTACTGGGCAAGCCTTCACCAGACACTCTGTGGTTCCTCGAGTTGCGATCATATTTCGGAGACGGCGTGTTAAATGTCGCAAAGGATTTGATTGATAGGATCGGTTCGGGAGTCGTTTGACGTTGGGCCATGTGTACAGGTGTAGCCGGCTGTGTAAGAGATCCAATCTGTTCAAGATGTGGGAGTAGAGACATAGGTGGCACGGGTGCCAGTGGCTCGCTATTGAACCTCGGTGCTTGTGTAGGTGGCCGTCGGTCTTGTAGGCTTTGGGAAACCGACAAACGTGCTTGTTGATCGGCATATGCAGATTGATGGTCACAACAAGCCCATAGACTTTGCTTCTCCGGCAAACTCTGCAGAGACAGTCGCAATGGTTCTTGTAAAACGACCTGTTGCAAGGATTCTGAAGCTTGTAGGCCAGCGGAATAGGGTGGCTCAGTCTCCAAAGAGGTCCATGGCTGTTGCTGCGAAAGTGGTACGGCAAGCTGTGGTACCACCTCTATTGGCGAACTTGCGATACTGATAGGTCGTGAGCTAGACACCCACGCCTCTTCTGCCATAGGTTCGATTTTGACTTGCGCACCCTCAGATACCCAAGGGCTTTGCAGGGTTACTTGATCACTCTGAAGTTCGCCTTCCTCGTTGCCGGCCGTTGTGACATTGGCGTCAGCCAGTGTGTGAGTTGTTTCCAGAAGCGGTGGGGTGTTTTGGATAGGATCCGAGGGGTCGTCTACCGACTCCTTTCTTACCCATTCCGCTTTAGAGATAGGAACCGGAATTTCTTGGTTTTCTTCATCTTCTGAGACTTCAATTGAGGCCTCAGAACCTTCATTCTGCTCTTGCATTATCTCCACAGGCCCGCCGACACTGCATCCGTCGCCGTCGCCGTGGGGCGTGGACGATTCATCTCGATCGCATGGCTCGGGATTTTGACACTCAATGGGTGATTTGCTCTCAACGCCACCAGGGCCTGATGTTTCCTCCTGATCGGCTACCAATACGGCCTCTCCATCTTCTGCCGGGTGCGTTTGCTCGTTGCCTTCTGCTATTCCGGCGACTGGCAAGGAATATTTGGGGAGTTCAGGCCTTGCAGGAGCATCGACAAGGGGCAAAGTTCTACCCGTATCAACTTCCACTGCGTTTGCAACAAGTGCAGACCCTGCCTCAAGCGCTCTAAATATGGAAATGTGCAATGGCGTGGGCTGATTTTCCACACCTAGAAATAGCATTGCTTGATCAAGACCTGGTTGGTCAACCGGGTTTTCGTGACTAGCCTGTTGATGATGATCAAGGTCTTGTTCGCCTTCCTCGGAGACAAGGTTGTCAAGGGTCGAAGTTTCTTCACAGAGCCTCTTCTCAATTGAATGAGCTTCAGGTCGACAATCCTCTGTCAAAGTCTCTGTGGGTTCTGTGGGAATAAAATCTTGAGCCACTTCTGTATCGTCTTGTAGTGTGAAATCAACCAGCATGTCCGTTGCACTTTGGTCGTACATGGGGTAGTCGACGACATCAAAATCATGACAACCAGTAACGGAGTTTTCATCAAGGTTCGCTTCATGTTGCTCATCCGAATCTGGGGTTCCTGTTTGAGTGATTTGTGACTGTTGACTGACTAGATTGCTCTGGGTTATCTGGATAGGAGGAAGCTTGGTGCTTTTGGCTCTGTATCGGAAACTTTGGTCTTGATGGCTTTCGAAGCTGGTATCGCCATGTTCAAGAAGTTGCCGCGGGCTTGCAGCTCCATGTGGGTTTTCCTGCTCGGAAATCATATCTTCCTTTCCTTGTCCTGGAGGCGCTGCTTGTGGCTGAGCTGCACTGTTCATGCCCATGCCTGATGCATCTTGACATTCCATTGGCTGGCAAGCCGGCTGATTGATTGCATCATCGAGGTTTTTAGATGGCTGCTTTGATTGGCGACGACTACTCCTGCGTAGTGCATGAGCTTTGACTGCCACTTTTTTACGAGGTCTAACCCTTGATGCTGATGACTTATGGGATGCTGTCATGGACACAACTTCCTCGGGTGACTCCTCTGGCTGCTGCTTGGCAATAGAAGACGGCGTAGTTTGCTCGAAACTCTGATTTGCATTCGTGCGGTTGTTCGACTGATGATCTGGGGCAAGTCCTGTGAAAATGGGCAATTCGCTGGCAGCAGGAGCAGCAGGAGTGGGGGTTGGGGTCGACACAGAAGCAAAAGACACGTTCTCTGTTCTCCTGCGCTTGTTGAGCTTGCTCTTGAGCCAATCTTTCTTGGCGGGTCTCTTTGCATTGCTGCTTCCATCGGAGGCATCATCAGTCCCAACGTCAGGTGCCCAAAAATCATCTCGCTCCAGCGTGTCTCTTTGCACATTTCGGGCCCAATCTCGTATGCGGGCACTTGCCGAAGAATCAAAGTGAGCATTTTCGACAAGCTCAAGCTCGCGATGACTCTGTGGACTTGGCAAATGACATTGCATGGAGTCCTGCATGTCAGGTGCGGTATTCGTCAATCCTCCAACATTTTTCGGATGTGTCTGAATTGCAGCTTTTGCCAAAGCATTTGTCGATTTGGTGGAGTATCGCTTGCGTGTATGATTTGTAGCATTTGCTTGGACATTTGAGGATTGACGAGCTGGAAGCCACGGGTTTCGCCAGCCGGAAGCTTGATCGAAGGGGCCTCGTAATGCGGCGGATATAAGCCTCGGACGCTGGCCCCTGAGGAATCTGAGGGCATGTTCTTCGTAGCGTAGTCGTTGGGCAACCCGTTCGGACTGGGTCCGATGATGCTCTGACCTATGGTAGAGAATCTCCTCGCCATCGTCGTAGGCTGCACAGTATATGGGCTCCTCGCCGAGATCCTTCCGCTCTCCCATCAGATTTTCCATTTCGATATCACCGGAGGCCATTGCATCAGGGATAACAGCACTGGCGTAATGCTGACATTGTTGTCGAGCTGCGTTACGATGACTTCCAGAAAGAGCTTGGATTTGCACGGGGTTGGTCGGACTGGTTTGACAGAATGTGGAGGTTTGAATCGGCGAATGTTTGCCGATTCCACAAGCGCCACTGCCTGGAGTTTGGCAAACTCTCGACCTGCTCTAAATTCAGAAGTGGGACAAAACCGTTCACTGGACGACGCGCTGGTTGCAAGTCGTGGACGCGTTAATTGATTTTGAGCACGGACCATTTTTGGAGGGCTGCCGTATGCCTGCTAAATACTATGCGAGGTACCTAGTGTACCTACTTACCTACACTGAGAGTACCACTCGTCAGCCGGTCTACTGCCAAGTTTCTCTCTAGATGCGGAATCAAGTTAAAACATCAATAATGTCAAATATGTATATTAGACATACAACTTTGCATAGAGAATAATAAAACCACGACGTGCTGCTTCTTCATTGATGCATTTCTTTTTTACAAACGCAAGCCATCACTCAAAAAGTTCGGAATATTGTCTCACCTTGAAGCGCCGATACGAGGAGAGTCGGGTGCAGTCTTTGATTGGGTGCAAGTGCAATAAAGTCAATTGCAGGTGGGGCAGAACTCCTTCTCGCCCGCCTGCGATGGACCGGGCCCATTGGGATAGCTGCCGCACATCTTTGAGGTAGCCCCGTCGCTGTGGCAACCGGCTATCGATCCTCGTCCAGCTGGGACCAGCTCATGTTGTTCCCACTTGGACAGTGTAGTGGGCGCCATTTCGCGCGTGTGCATCTTGGTTATCAATGGTGATAGAGCCGCAACATCGTCATCGATCAAGCATGGGACTTTGAACCGTTGTTCCAAGCGTTGGCAGTATACTTTTTTCACTTTGTTTCATCAGCTTACCACTTCAAGCTCTTCTTCTTTTCCCAGCCGTTTGCTTCATCACAACAACGCACCTAAGTTTTTATTTTGCCGCGCCTGGTGCCCTGGAGGTAATTACTGTTGCCCAGACCGTCCCGCCTCTGTTTTGTTCTCCTCCACTCAGCCCCACGCGACTTTTGCGCCGTAATAAGTAAACATCATAAAAGTAGGAACTAGCTAACCATCTTTTTGCGACTACTTACAGCCCACTTTGGCGAGAAGCATCATCCTAGCCACGGATCTTCACATACAATCTCATATGGAATTTGTACCAATTTGACCATTCGCCGCCGCTCCTCGCCGACACCACTGTCGGTCGCCTTGAAGCCATGGCGCCCCATGCCTGGCTCGATTCCCTCTCAGAGGACTGGGTCTCCCAGCCCAGAGACGACTCCTCCCAGGCACAATTATCCGTCTTTTCAGACTCGCGCGCCGCCTCACAACAGAGCGACTCCCGCGCAGCAGGCATATCGCTACCGACTCCGTCCCAATCAATACACAAGCCCGACCTATCAACGACCGATGCGCTCGGCGAGAGAAGCTCAAATAACATCAATATCCAAGCGTCGCAACGCCAGTCATCCAGAGGCTCTGATGACGTAAAATCGTCGCAAAGAGGTAGACACATCAGTCGATCCCACTCAGCCTCGGCATCTGGCTCCGTTCAGCACAACACTATAGAGCACAAATCGCTGAGTGCATCACCGGCCAAGAATAGAGCTGACATACCTGAGTGGAGGAGGAGGCTGCTACACCGAGAGGGAGACTATGCAGAACCGCTGAATTTGTTCAGCTCAGCCGGCGCCGGTTTAGAAAGCATGTTCCGCCCACCACCTCGGGCAGATGCTATCCCTGAGGAGGCCCACGATGAGGACCACACAGCCCATGACATGACTATGCCGTCCAGCCCCCCTCCCTATTTCAAATCTCGTTCGCAAAATGTTTCTGGCGGTACATTTGAAGAGTCCAGCTTGGAGTTTTCCGAGATCCAACCGGCGCTTCTCAAACAAGGCATTGCGCAAAGAATCAACAACGAAAACGATAGT
Source organism: Pestalotiopsis fici W106-1 (assembly GCF_000516985.1). Classification (NCBI taxonomy): domain Eukaryota; kingdom Fungi; phylum Ascomycota; class Sordariomycetes; order Amphisphaeriales; family Sporocadaceae; genus Pestalotiopsis; species Pestalotiopsis fici. The sequence goes on from NW_006917096.1 coordinate 2,702,448, forward strand.
GGCTCGAGTATGCTAGATAACTCGTTCGTCGACCGAGCCACTCAGTCGCGAGACGATGCGACCAAGAATCAAGGACAGAGATCCTCCATCTCAGCGACTTCCAAACAATATCTTGATGTGTCGCGTCGGGTTAGCGGCAGGAGCGACACCCGGAACGAAGACTTCAGCCCCATCTATCTCACGCGACTCAGCAAAGAAGATGGCAAGATTACTTTTGCCCCCACAGAGCTCTCTGCAGACTCACTGCGGAAACGGTTAGACGAGATCCGTCAAGATCACTCGTTTATGAAGTCGGATTCACGCGAACAAGAGTCAACCATGCCACAAGACGATCTCGACTCGACTCAAGATTATGCCCGGCAGGGTGCTTTCTTGAATATCAAGCGAGGAGGCTATTCCGCAGAAGGATCCTTCAGGCGTCGCCCACTGAGCCCTGCAGCACAGGCAGATACGTCTGAAATGCTGCCCGAGTCTTCATTACAGGCCAGTACGCCGAAGCACTTTCCAGCCACCATCAGAATTATAGCACCTACGGAATCCAATGATCATACGTCCTCAGAGAGTCCCGATTTTCCACGCGGACCAGACCCGAGTCCAGATAAGCGCCCTGAGCATAGCCATAGTATCGGAGGAAGCCCACTCAAGCTTTTTGGGCCATATGACACCTTTACAAACCAAACGTTGATGCGACGAATAAGTCAGTTTGAGGATCCTGTAACTGAGAACCCTTCCTATGATGCATCACTGGACAATTCGCATTCGTCATTGCTGTCAGCACAAGAGGGCAACTCGAGCAATTCCATGATTCCTCCCACTGTCGCTGGCCAGCCAAGAAAGCAACAACTCAGCTGCGGTCACGATGAAGTCTTGGGAATTGTCAACAATTTTGGTGCGGGTGACCTGGATGACTATGTCTTCAGCGAAGATATTTCATTGGGACCTGTTGAGCGGTCAGAGTTGCGTGATAAGGAGAATGTTGCTCCTATCAGAAGCTCGCAGACCCGCGGTGTTGTTTTCGACCTTGGACATAAATCATCATCGTCCGTACTTGAAGACGAGGAACTGAAGTTGGAACTGCGGCGAACGAGAACCAGCACCAATGCAAGCTCTTCAAAGCATTCTGCTAGCGGTCTCAGGTCATCACGCCCGGCAAGCTCGCCCGAGAGGGCCTTGGGCAGCCGCTTCGTTCTCGGAACCCCCAAAAGGGACAGTTCGGAGACAAAACGACCACGTACTTCCCCATCGAAGGATCCCACGCCCAAGCGAAGAAGGACTTTGCACAGATCTGATATTGCATATGGCCTGGAAGCACACCCTGCAGCTATCGAAGCTGTTCGGAACGTGCACTGCCAGATGCAGTCCGGCATTGGCAGGAAGCGCAAGGATGCACGACCTAGTGAGTTGCAGCAGTCTGCCAATTCTGCTGTCATGGCAAACCGACAGGTGATTCGACCTCGTACACCAACACCCAGCCAGAGGTCCTCTGTCCAACGCGAGCAAGAGTTCTCTACCGGTTTCTCTCGTGAGAGTATCAACGCCGCCTTGTCACGGCCTTCTTCGGAGGGCTCTGATATGGTCAGTCAGGATTTTCAACCAAATGGTTCTCGGAGGGTCTCGATAAAGACGCAAGACTTTTTTGTGGAAGCAGAAAAAATCATGGCAATGATCAGAAACAAGGCACGACCATCCAACCTATACGATGGCCTTGACAGCGTCGATGAGTCTAAAGCAGACATTTCAAGTCGACGCAAGACCGCATCGGCAGAAGAATCATACGACGACTCTTATGAAGACTCTTTCCAGGAGCCTTTCTTGAGACCCCCCAGTCGCGAAGGCGGCCCCGTCCTGCATCTAGCCACTCGACAACAGGACCCTGCAATTGCTGACAAACTAAAGCAGTATGAAGAGAAAAGCGACATGGGAGACCTCATCACGTACTCCATGCGCTCTATGGGGTTGGCCAAGGAGGCCACTCGGGAGGTCAAGAGACTCAACAAAGCTCTGAAGGCGGACCTTCAATATAATCATACGCGAAGCAGCACTCCAGAGGAAGGGGAAGTCATTAGTGACCTCTCCAACGTGCGGTTGTCTCGGAACCCTGACGCCTCCATTGATGATGAGCTTGGACCCATCGCGTCGCATGGATCAGGGTCCTCTAGTGGCTCCACTAACTCCATACCTACTGCTTCTTCGTCGCGCGGCTCGGAGTTCAGGAGATTAATTGCACCCGATGCAGTTAGCCAAGTTATTGGGGACCATGTTGGCAATATGCAACTGGACAAGGAAAAAAATGTTTGGATGAAAGTAAAGACTCCGAGGCGAGAGCCCTTGGGCTTGAACATCCTGCCATCTGAGGACAGCGAGGAAGATCCATTCGCTAGCATTCCGGATCTCTCCGTCGATGTAAACAAAGAAAAGCAACATCTCAATCTCAAGACCGGACCTCTCGATGATTTGCAAGAGTACGTCAAAGAGGACTTTCCGCACCCACCTGCGTCCGGTAAAAAGCCTACTGCCACGGACAAGCCCGTCGATCTCGGCACCTTGCTGAGCTACGCGAAGCAAACCTTTCAAGGCAAAAACAAGAGCATGCCCGATGCTGCCAAAGAGGTTGAAGAGGATGAGGAGGTTGAGCACGAAATTACACTGGACGAGGATCGAGTACAGAAGTCGAGTCCAGCTCGGAAACGGAACTTGACCATCACATTCTCATCGCCCGTCGCTTCTTTCATTCAAGATGCATTGCCACAAGAGTTACATGGGGATACCACCATTGACGAAATCAGTGCCGAGGAAAGTCTGGTCGATGACGATTCAGCACATTCTTCAGATCGAGGGAGGGGGGTGAAGCCTGGTGCTTCTGCTATTCGCAATGTCGACCAATCGAGATCTCGAAGCCGTTCCAAGAGTGTGAGACGAAGCCTGTCTGTCAGAGGCAGAACATTTATTCCCAGGCCTGTATCTCGTATCGATGAGCAGGATGAAGAGACGGCGGCTGTTGAAGTATCGGTGCTTGAACAAGGGCAGCTCAGCATTCTTGGTGAATCAAGTGTCATTCTGCCAAATGGTGCCGAGCAGCGACGGAACAGTGTCAGTTTCTTGTTTACAACGCCCGCTCCCATTCGACAGATTCCTCAGAGACTGGCGACACCAATCATCGCAGAACATGTCGGAATGCTGTCGCTCAGCCCACTGTCCGAATTGACTTTCAATCACGGCGATCGGTCCAATGCTCTGGAAGTCAGCTATGTCGTTGGCGATGATTACCTGGTGACTGGAGACAAATCCAAGCGTGTCATGTCACAGGCTATTCGCGCTCTAGTCGAGAAAATCACAGAGGTTGAACCTTTTGAGCCGGATTGGGACTCTATCAGCGTTCTGAACATCAATGGCAAACGGTTGGGAAGTTTGCACAAGTTGGACGAGTTCTGTGGTAGTATCGTTACTATGGATGCTTCTGACAACTTGCTCAGTCACCTAGATGGCGTGCCACCATCTGTTCGAAACCTCAAGATCACACATAATCATCTATCTGAGCTCACTGCTTGGGGTCACTTACTGAATCTGCAGTATGTGGACATTTCCAACAATCAGATTAACAGTCTGCACGCTTTCAAGGACCTTGTTCACCTCCGAAACCTCCGCGCGGATAACAACCTTATCACAGGTTTGGACGGAATCAAGTTTCACGATTCTCTCCAAGTGCTTCGTGCGCGCAATAACATGATAGAGGAAGTCGATCTTGAAGGAACAAGGCTCCATCGTTTGACTGAACTTGACTTGCAAGGCAACCACATTCGCGCCGTGGCCAACATTGAGCAGCTGTCTTGTCTGTCAACCCTCAATCTCGAAGACAATTATCTGACATCGTTCGCAACTACAACAGATGATATGCCTTCGCTGCGCTATCTGCAATTGTCTGGCAATGCCATTACAGAATTAAGCCTTGCATCTTTTCCCTCACTACGGCTGCTTCATGCAGATCGAAACCAATTAACCACCTTGAAGGGATTTTCTCGCACTCGCAGACTTGATAGTCTCTCTCTCCGAGAGCAGAGGGGCGAAGAACCGCTAAACATATCATTCTTGACTGCTGCGTACGAGGTTCGCAAGCTTTTCCTGTCTGGTAACCTTCTGGCGACTTTTGATCCAAAGGTGGATTTTCTCAACTTGCAGTATCTTGAACTCGCAAACTGTGGATTGCAGTCATTGGGTGCAAATTTTGGGCAGCTAATGCCCAACTTGAGAACCTTGAATCTGAATTTCAATGCACTGGAGGACTTGTCTGCCCTACGCTTCATCCCCAGGCTGAAGAAGCTTCTCGTGGCAGGCAACAGATTGTCGGATACAATCGCCTTGGCCAACCTATTACCAGAGTTTCCACACCTGGCCAAGCTAGATTTGCGAGACAATATCGCCACATTGGGTTTCTACCCACCTATTCAGAGCTTGGTCTCTGTGGAACAAGAGTCGGACTTGGATCCATTTGTCTTGCCAGATGCGAACAAGGAGCGAGATGATAGCTTTTCCAAAAGACTGGATTTAGGCACAAAACAAAAGAGGCGATTCTACGAGATCGCCGTTACGCAGCGCTGTGGACGACTCAAAACACTAGACGGACTATCCGTTGACAGGCAGCGTATCCGCCAGAAGGACCATGTCTGGCAAGCACTGCTGGATTGCGGCGTCATCTCCCACGTCAGCAAGAAGGACACAGAGGGAGATGGAACAATACGCACCCCTGAAGCGACAGGTGAAACGCACGAAATATGAAGTATATGAATACGGAGTTTGGAGTGAGCCGCTGGGAGGCGTCAATGCCGGCGGGCTGTGTGAGCGCATGGATATATCAGGTCATTGTTGGAATTATTTGTTTTTGCATCAACGTTTGGGGATGATGCTTGCTTCGGCGTTCCAGAGAAAAGCAGCCAGCCTTTTTAGCAAATGAGCTCGCTCGGATCGGCGTCAGGAGTGTATATTGATTTCTCGTGTAATACCTAGACTTGCATACATGCGAGGCATGATAAACGGTTCGTAATGAGAGACGATTGTGTTTGATTCGAGTGACTACATGCAAGCTTGGTGTGATGTGCTTTTCATTATTGCTTCATTCAGTCCGATATTTTACGGATGTCCACAGGGCAAACTGTTGAGACCCCCGGTTTTGACCGTATACACTTTCGCCCCTGTGGCTATAACAATAAGAATTTTAGAATTTCTTGGTAATATCATTCATTTCAATTGTATTCTTATAGCCACAAGGACGTAAGTGTAATGGTCAAAATCAGGGGTTTTGAACAGTTTGCCCTTTGGTGCTCCCTACTTTTTTATGTCTTTAAATACCAGTAGTGCTACTTGTTCTTGATGTCTTCCAACATGCTGGCGATATACGCCGGCATCTTGCAGGGTCTCGGCACAGAGGGGACATGCCGTGCAAGTATCGAGCTTCTTGGCCTGCTTTCCAGATTGAACGAGAATATCAACCTGGCTGGAATTGCTGACAGAATCTTCATGTCTCGATTCCAGGTGACGTCTTAGATCCAGTGAAGACTCAAAGGATGTCGCGCTGGGGCAAAAGACACACCTCCAGTTTCGCCAATGATGTTGTAGGACATGCTCCATCCACTGATTTTGGGTTAGATAGTGCTGGCCGGCACTACGACAGGACTCTTCGAGACAGATGTATGGCCTCAGATCGGAGTATATGTGTTCTCTGCCACGCTTATTAGCTGAAACGAAGACCTTTCGATGAGGAGGGACGGGGGCAAAACATACCTCCATGTTTGAGGCGTGCTTATGAAGATTACAGTGAAGCAGTATGGGCATTCCAAAGTTCCATCTTCTGATTGTGGTGGCGGGACAGGAATGTCAAGAGTGTTGATTTTCCTCGACTCCGGCAAAGGTATAGCACTGCTGATTTCCGGGTCATCTTCTTGAGCGGCGAGTTGAAATTGCGGATAATCCTTTTTGTGATTGTTGCGAGTTTGCCGAAATGTCCAATACCGACGGCGCCGCGCATTGGCTTCGGCCAGCCGCGTGGCCAGAGCTAGTGAGGTTTCTCGTAGTTCATAAACCATGATGGCGGATATATCGAGACGAATGTATGCATCCTCAATGACTAGGTGATGCGCAATCATGTACTGATCATGGGGTGCCGGGGCCTGAGTGGTGGTGGAGAGCTGATACAAGCAGTTCACAATCTCGGCCACATCGGCGCGGATCTGGTCCAGCTCGGTACCAAAGCCAGAGGTGTTGCTGCTGTCTTTTGCCAGTGCGTCGATGTACTCATCTTCATTGTCGTCTACCTGGGAATCCTCTAGGCATTGGTCCCAAGGTTTCCTTTCTCCCTTGATGATAGCATCCGCTTCAAATTTGATCAATGCCCGCACAAGTCGCGTTTTCCAAGGCACATTTTATCTCACCATTATTCAGACACTCATGAAGGTCGTCCAACAGGCTGAGAATTCGGTTTTTAATGTGTGAAGAATCGCGAAGCTTGAAATCTAACGAATTTACTCCGATTCGTGAGGCACCAACATTACCGACCCAGACCTTGAATCGAGCACTGTCTTCTATGATCTTGGGGTCAGACAGTAGAGGCTCAAACGACTTTGTACACTGAAAAGCCGCTTGGTAGATGACATCGTCCTTCATTGCAAGAAATAAATTGAATACACTGGAAAGGGATGAAGAAACCACGAACACTATGACGTGCAAAATATTGCAGACAGATAAGTAGGGAAGAGAAACGTCTCCAGAAGCGGAATATACCCCGCCCTCAGTTGTCTCGCGCATGCGAACCGGCGAGCCATTTCGATGCGTGCGGCTGAGATCTGCTTGGCTGACACCCCTCTCCCTCTTCATCAACGACGGGCGGCTGCCTGGGCCCCCAAACGATCTTTTTCGTCTGCTCAAGCAATAAACAACGCAAGTCAACATTATAGTGGATCTTAGTCCAATCACTAACTGCCTTCGACTGATTGAGAAGACCTCTTAGAAATGTCAGGTCTAGAGGTACTTGGCCTCGTCCTCGGCGGTCTACCCCTGGTCATATCAGCCCTTCAGAACTATAAACGGGTTCCACAAGGAATTGGCAGATGGCGAAGATATACCAGCGAGATAGCCAGCATAATTCGACAACTACAGTCACAGGAATGTATCCTGACAGACTTGTGCGAAAAGCTACTCGAAGATCTCGGTCTCGGGTCAAGGATTGATGCCATGATCAAGGAGCCGTTCGGCCCTCTGTGGCAAGATGATGGCACCAAGGAAAGGCTGCGACAGCTTTTGTATAGAGACTACACCGTCTTTCAGGAAACCATCAAGGAAATGTCTATTGCGATGGATGATCTGAAGAAGAGGATTGGCCTCGGTCCGGACGGCGAAGTAAGTCATAAATTTGTCCTTTGCGGCTGCAACTTGTCAATTGAGAATGTATCCTGACAATGACTCAGATGAATGGAATTGATATCACATTATGGAAACGTGAACTGAAGCGCTTCTCCTTTACATTCAACAGGAGCGAGTATGCAGACCTCATGCGCATACTCAGAGATGGCAACGAGTGTCTTGAGAGCTTGATCCGACACAACAAGGACTTGGAGCCAAGACGAAAGCAGAGGTTTCAAACACGTGAACTCGGTCTGCTCCGAGTCGTCTCCCAAAATGTCTTTCGGGCTCTACAAAATAGCATTGCATGCTCATGCAATCACGCCCTCGGCCTGGAGCTCTGCCCAGTCAAGAGACATGGAGAGCTAAAGGAGCATGATTGTGATATAGTTTCTGGATTTGAGTTTCGGGTAGGTATCTCAGGGGCAGGACTGTCATGGAACATCTGGAAAGAGTTGCTTCTTTTACCCTCGATAGGTATACAAGACAGCCAGAAGACCAGCATCTCATCGTCACGGACACTTGTATCACCGAGCTCTATCAAGGTTCAGAAAAGCTACTGGAGACGATTTCGTAGAAGTAGCTCGGTTTCAATCCACTCGGAGCAAGATATGACATGTGCAGAAACAAATCAAGTGGACTTGACTCCTCCACAGTCGCCGGAAACGACAGACAAGTCAACGAAATTGGGAATCAACCCGCCATCAATTCCGATCGACGATATATGCTCAACAATCGTCAATTCTAATAGGCCAGCCTCGTCGTTTTACGGCTCCATTTCTACCTATCATCAAGCCAAGTTCTCGAACTTCGATGTTCACACTGCCACAACCTCCAACGGTCATGGCTCTGATCTGATCACGCTCGATCAAGTGCTCAGACGGAACGACAGTTCATCCAACCAACTCTCCTATACACAAAAGATCCGACTAGTTTACTTGGTTTCGACGGCAGTACTGCAAATACCCGAAAGCTCATGGTGGACGGATACTTCATTGAGCAGAGATATCATCTTTATTCAAAAGCAAGGGTTCATAGACTTCCAACGCGTCTTTATCGGGCGAGACGCCGTCGACCAAACCCCGCCAGCGCTCCTCAACAAGCTCATGATTGACCCCCGACGACATGTTAGGAATCCAGCCTTGCTAGCCTTGGCCATTGTCCTCGTCGAGATCATGCTGGCCAGGCCGTTTGAAGAGCTGCGCGCCGAGACTACACCTTGGAATGTGGCTGCCATTACCGACGCACGGTCGGACCTGGAAGCTGCGCAAAAGCTGGCCCATCGTGTCCATAACGAGTTTGGCTCGATGGTGGGCAGCGCGATACGGCGTTGTGTCACGGGCGATTTTGACTGTGCGAATATCAGCCTAGAAGACGAGGAGTTCCGGCAAGAGTTCAATGCAGGTGTTGTTGCACTACTGAAAGATAATATGAAGTATGCAGGTCTGTCATAGTGTTTTAGAGACATTATATACTTGGGGGTCTGACCTGGCCTCGTACTGGGGTTTTGTTAATACCCCTTTATCGGTTGACTTGGCTGTCAACTCTGCGCCTATGATGGTATGCATTGCATCAAGTAATAAAAACGTCGACTCTGATACGTTGGATTGGAGCTCCGGAGGGTATTTACCGATCTTGGGGGCTACCTATTGGGTTGGGCACTTTCAACCCATCAGACCAGGGCAAATCCAGGTGGCATGTGCCATGTAAGGCTGAACCTCCAAGCGAATGACTTCGCAACTGATTTACCCCTCTTTTGATCTTCTTCTCACTAAGCCTTACGATTTTTCAGTCGCAAGATAGCTCTCGCTCCTAAATCATATGCTATATTGATGCTAGAATCAACCCAGATCTCCTGCGAAAATGGACCCTGTCACCGGGATTGGCCTTGCGTCGTCATGCCTGGGAATCATAACCAAGATTGTTTCCATGGGCAAACAGCTTGACACGTTCGTGAAAGATTTCCGTTCGGCGCCGAAAGACATAATTCGTCTCTCGGAACAGCTGTCCATCTTTCGAGAGGTATTAGCACAATTGGAGGCATGGCTAAAGCAACGACCTGACATTTCGCTCAGTATGAGCGGTACAGTCAGAAAATCATTGACCGAATGTGCTATCATCATTGAAGATATTCACAGTCATGTTCTCAGTGTATCACCTAAGCCCGGTGAAGATTCCATCGGGTTTTGGCGGAGGATACGGCACCTGTGGGCCGAGGACCATGTGAAGGAGCATGAGAGAATGATCTCGTCACAGTTTCATATCTTCACTCTGCTGGTGAGCCTGACACCAATGTGAGCCTAACCCGTTGAATCATAGACATCAATTTGCGACTATCGTTGCCTGACATCACCATAGTGCCAAGTGGAACGTTGAATCCATTGTTCAAGATGAGCCCAATAGAGAACTGTTGAAAAGAGGTCAAGCGGATGCTCAGTCAATTCTAAGCGCAAGAGACAATTCGTCGCGATTTGGGCAAATCACCATCGATGGTGACCTGGGTCTAGACCAGGAGCTCTCTATTGATGCCGAGATCACACAGACGGGGCCTTACCTTGAAAACTACCGTAGTCTGGTGCATCGGCTCAGAAACAGTAAACCCGATGCGACATCTGACCTGAAACCGGTATCATCTTCCTCGAGAACTGATGAAGACACATCCACTACCCCTCGATCAAGTCTTGGTGTCACTATGACCCCCACAGCTGTTCCGAGACTCGATGCCAAAGCGATCTCTAGTGTTGTTCCAAGGAAACCATTGAATCTATTACCGCACTGGGCCCAAATGCAGTTTTCAAAGGAATATCGACTTAGGGAAGAAGAAAATACCAGGCAGCACAATGAAAAAGTCAGACAGTACAATGAGAAAGTCTCACAGCTCTGTCTTCATGCAGAATATGGAGGAATTGCTCACATGAAGGCCTCGATCGACAATGGAGCTGACGTTCATGGTCGGAACTGGCGAGGTGCTGGCCCCCTCGAGGTAGCTGTTAGACACGGTCAGGTCGAGGCTGTTCGCATCTTGCTTGGCGCCGGTGCCGATGCAAATAGTCCGATGAAGGATGACAAAAACAAGGCGACGGGTATCACCAAGCCTCTCCACCTCGCTGTATCAATGAGGTCTGTCGAGATCACCGAACTCCTGATCAACCACAATGCTGCTATTCAAAAACTGGATGCTCAAGGCAATTCGGCGTTGCACCGTGCTGCAGGTCTGGGGTCTGTTGAGTTAGTGCAGCTGCTCATCAAACATTCAGCCGATGTACACGCACCGGGACTAAACGGAGAGACTCCCTTGCATATGGCGGCTGGAGAGACTGTTTCGACTCTGTTATCCTCCGGAGCAGTCATATACGCCAAAAATTCCTCGGGCGAGCAACCCTTGGTATCGGCTGTTTCGAGGGGAGACGTGATCGCTGTTAAATTACTTTTGAGTCACGGAGCGCCTGTGAATACCCAGTCGGAGAAGACAAGCCTCTTGATATTGTCACAGGGACACGTAACAAAAGATACAAAAGTCCCTCGAACCCCTTTGCTAATGTCCATACTAGAGTCAAGGTTGGATGTAACACAGTCACTGATTGCAGCTGGGGCAGATGTGCATCAACTGTACCCAATACGCAAACCTTTCCAAACCGAAGCAAAAACCGACTTGTTCTGGATGATTTGCCGTGGATATATCCAACACGAGGAAACGCATTTTAACAGTGACCTTGCAAAAGTCATGCTTGAAAATGGTGCAAATCCAGTCCGCATCTGCTCAGTCAACAACCATACAGCACTTGAAGAGTTATGTGGGCCAATTAAGGACACGATAGAAGTCTTACCAAATAGGTTTTTCAGACATTACATCCTCTCTAAAGCCTATCACCCAGGAAAGCTTTCTATACTGAGAATGATTTCCCAAGTCGCGCCACAGTGCCTCTCTGTGAACCACAGCAGTGGAAAGCATTTACTCGTTGGAATATGGCACGATTTCCGTATGGAGGTTTCTGGGGCTCGGCCAGATCTTTATGAGAAAGAGGCATTGCACCGATTTCACAGTTGGACAGACCACGTGGTGTCAGCTTCTTTAATTCTTCTTGAATCAGAAACGCGACTTCGTTTAACGGATGTTGATAAACCTGCATTGTTGAAAGAGATGGACTATATTAAGGGTATTAGAGGAGCATCAGAACGCATGGACAGTCTTTATAAAAAGCTTTCAGAGGGCGAATGATTCATTCAATTAATGTAATTAATTTCTCAGTCCAAAATTTCCTTCTATATTGTGAAGGAACGGATTAGTATAGTGACGCTGCCATGAGCTTCTTTCACACGGCTTAGCGTTTAGATTCAATTCAAATGTTCGTCGATATTACGGCCAAGTCTGGACCGCCATCACGCTTTCACTCTAAGAAGAAATCTATTTTTATCCTGATTTGCTAGCATCCCTTCTCGGACGGAATCGGGGCACAAGTTCCCACGCTCATTATTCCGTTACATTTTCGCCCTTGATCAAGAATACAATAGACGCCGCAGGCGCCAGCCGGACAACCTCGTGACCAATGGCTTCCATCAGAAACCGAGACGCCGCCGAATGCATAGTCAGGGCGATAAAATCGGCCGGCTCATGAGCAAAGATGTCCTCGAGCACGACATGCTCCCGGGCGATGCCCTCGTCATCCGTCTCGCGCACATCGGAGCGAAACAGCTCGTCGGCCTCGGTGAACCCGTCCTCAAAGACGCACTCGGGAAAGTTGGCCTGGATCCAAGACCGGGGACTCCGGCGGTCGCACGTGTGGCGGCCCATTTGCTCGCGCAAGAGCTCCTTGACAATGGGGCGGTAAAGGCGGCCGCGCTTGGCGGACAGGTCTTGGTAAATGATGCGCGACGTCTTGAGGCAGCGCTGCAGGGGGCTGCAGTACAGCACCGGAAACGGCATCTCGCGCTCTTGTATGAGCTCGGCCCAGATGCGTCCCGTCTCGACGGCCTGCTGCTGGCCCTTTTCGGTCAGGTCGGCGTCGGCCCAGGTTACGGTTCCGTCGCCGTCTAGGAGGGCCCAGTGACCCTAGAATTTATGAACCGCCATGTCAGCCTTTACTCACCGACTGTTTCCGGGAATTGTGAGATGTTCAAACTTACCTCCCATTCTTTTGTCCCGACTTTGGCTTCCTGCACATTATGATGTCCCTGACCATGGCGTGTGACGAATACGACCTTGTATGAGACGCCATCCGGGGCGTTCTTGTTCAGTTCCTTGACATGTTCGGCAAAGGCTGGCCATGAGGCTTTGGAGCCGTCATGCTCAGATGAAGTGACCTCCTCCAAATAGGTCCGGGGTAGCAACCCAAGGTCCTTCTGAGTAATCTGATTGAGAGAATAAGCCCAAGGAATGAGAAATAGGAGGGTCGAGGTGAGAGACCTTTTGAGCGGTATTCTCCACGTCCCCTTCCATGGACTCTTGGGCGATGAAGTAGCCCTTGAGGCTCTGAAATCGGAAGCCCCTCTTGGGACTAGCAGGATCGACAGTCATGGCAGCGTCTTTTCTCTCACAAAGGCGTTTATCAACAAAGGTTTCGAGTATACTCAATGGAACGATCCTAGCGTGTCATGTATTTGTTCTGAGTGGCTGTCAAGAACATCAGTTTCCGCTTATGAATGAACATGGGGAAATGGGTTAGGGGTCAGAAAGAACATGCGGGGTTTATTCTAGGTTCCAACCTGCGGGACTCCTAACCTTGGGTAGTATACCGGGGCCCGCTTTTAGCAATGCCTGTAATTACCAGGCTCCTATACATTTGCCATTTCTGTCACAATCTTGAAGATGGAATCATGAGCTGACAGACATCGTGCTATAGTATAAAGGCAATTCATTTGATCATCATAACAATCGTCTTCGCTAAAGCAGTTGCCTTGTTCCAGCCAATAAGACTTGAAGAAGCCTAGCAACATCACTTTGACTAGAACCAACACTAAATCCACACGCCATCGGAGTTAGTTGGCAACCACAACGTCCGAATCCGACTTGTGGCACAGGAAACTCTGTCTGCCAAGTCAACCCAATGGTCCGTAGACGGAAAGAAAACTCTCCGGTAGCTTACCATGTCTCTGGTTCCGCCTCAACTTGAATCCCGTTGATGGAAAAGAGGTCATCCCGTTACTACAGCACGTACGTGGCAATGTGATACTCATCTGTTGATGACCAATCTCTCCACAAGGTAAAAGCATGAACTGTTGCTTTTTAAATAGCTACATAGGTAGGTACATCAGAACTCTATATATGTATATAAATGACCTCGTCTTCAAAGCAAAGAAAGAAATCGTGTCGTGAACATAAGATCATCAAAAGCATTACACCCATTACACGGGCGTCAGATACACTACTTCAGCAATATCAAATCCCCTAGACCAAAACTTCAAAATGTCTACCTCCTCCGTCTGGCTCATCACGGGCGCGACGAGCGGCATAGGGCTAGACCTGGCCAAGGCCGCTCTGGCCGCCGGCCACACGGTGATTGCCGGCTGTCGTGATACCTCCAAGATTGCCACCGTGGCAGCTGAGCTGGAACAGCGCGGCGTCACTTGGCTGACCCTGGATGTGGGAGCTGACGATGTAGTCGAGGCTAAAATACAGGAATGCATCGCCAAGTTCGGCCGCATCGATGTTCTCGTCAACAATGCCGGATATGGAGTCATGGGGGCTATCGAGGATATCAGGTGAGCAAGTCTTCTTGGAAACCAGATCAGTTCTTATGTGAAAATCAAACCACTAAACTCTTGTCTTTATGGTATAGCATTAGTCAAGTCACGGCTCAGTTCAACGTCAACTTGCTCGGCCCCTTGCGCACCATTCAAGCCGTGCTCCCTTCGATGCGCGATCGCAGATCTGGCACCATTGTCAACATCTCCAGTACAAACGGCATCACCTCCATGCCCGGTCTTGGAGTCTATGGCGCCAGCAAATTTGCTCTAGAGGGTATGATTCTCCCCTTTTCTATTTTCTACTCTTTTCATATAACAAACAATTACACCTTGGCTAACACTCCTTACTATAACAGGCCTTACCGAGGGTCTTCAGATGGAGGTGGCACCCTTTGGCATCCGCGTCCTGCTCGTCGAGCCGGGCATGGTGGCTACCCGCCTAGCCGACCCCAAGGGCTCCGGCACCATTGTCCCGCTGAGCGAGCCGTACCGGGACTCGCTTGTCGACCAGACTATGCAAGGGATCCTGGGCGCCTACGCCGCCGGGATGGGAGCCAGCGCCGAAAAGACGGCGCTCCGAATCGTCGAGGCGGTCGACGGCACCGGGCTTCTGGAGGGTAGACAAGATAGCGTCAAACTTAGGCTGCCACTGGGCGCGGATGCGGCCGAGACGTTTCAGAAGAAGGGGGCGGAGTTTTCTGGTCTGTATAGTGATTTGAAGGATGTTTCGGAAAGTATCGGTTGAGGAAAATGGGAATAGTTTTACATTACTGTACACCTGTTGGGTTTATACTACACTTCAGTAGTATAAAATAGATTGGCTATATAGCATTGTACTTAGACCTCTCTACTATAGGTATTGATCATGCAGACAAGACTTTTGACAAGTTCCAGACTGCAAATCCAGTCCCAATCAGCGGGAGCATAGCCCGCGCAAAATTCAACCTACTCCAACGAGTCAAAAGCCTCCGCGCCTCTTCCATGGCCTGGACCTCGTCCCTGTCGCTCTCCCGAGTATTACTGTCGGTATCTTTGGCATCCCCGGCAATCATCAAGCCCTCGAGCTCGCGAATCGTCCGCATAATGAACAAGAGCGTAAACGGAACAATGCCCACCATGAGCGCCGCCGCGGCCGCGAATCCGCGCCACTCGCCGCTTCCGCCCCCGTACTGAGCCGGGTGCTTTGCCACGGTCCACGCCACGCCCAGGTACGATGCCGCAATGGCCCCTGCCGCCGGTGGCATGTATGACTTGCCCAGGTTGTAGGCCAGGTGCCATTGCTGGAGAAGAACCTCGCGCGGCGCAGAGGACTGGAGAATGGGTGTGATGGTGAAGAAGGAAATGGCGGCGCCGGCGCCTATGAAAGTTGGGATTTTGTCAGTCGGGGTCTACATCATGGAGATATGGTGGACTAGTCGACTTACCAGATGCCCATGCAGAGGCAATGATGCTGGCCGTTGCGGCCAGTGGAAGCGGGCTGGTTAGTGTTGTCATGATGCAAGGTTGTATCTTTGCAGCTTATTGATAGCTAGTCCAATTTCGTTTGTGACTATAATGAGAAAATCTTTCTAGAGAACTGCCTTTCGAATATTATAGGCTTGATTGATTTGTAGTAGTATTTGATGATGCCGCAAAATTCATGGCGTGAATATCTTGCCATGAATGCTTTTATACTTTTGGGTGGCCTTATTCGGACAATTGAGCGGACAACTAATGAAACAATTTGGGCGTGACAGAAATCTCACCCCATTCGGACATTTCAGCGGACATTTGCTATGAGATATCCTGGAAGAGGTGATAGCACATCTCCAAAATAAGTGGGTCGAGTATTGCCACGCCGTCGTCAGCTTTCCGGACATCTCAAGATCTCCGATTCAAACGGAACCCACTCCGGTACGGTGCAACCCACGGAAATGATTAGTAGTACGCATTGTATTATTTGAATATGCTCAAACGCTTTATTTGCCTATGAATTTGCTCAATACCCAAATGGTATTCTCGAGCCATGCCAGAACTCCGGAAATCATTGCACAGTCCCAAGTCTTTTTTTGCGTCTCAACACCGTGCTTCTTACTTGCATCTCTTCTTGACCGACGGGGTATAACCACACCTGATGACGCTCCCCCAGCCGCCAGCATTACAGTCAGGCACTATCACTAATGCGCCTACATTTTACCTTCTCTTGTTGAACTGCTGCTTCGAGCCCTGTCGGGGCTGAGATCCGTAGGCTCTTCTTCCTTGCACCTTGTCATTCTTCATGCTTGCATTCAATGAAATGTCGACTCGCGGGGGAGCGTTGAATCCGAAAGACTTTGCAACCTTCTTCAAGTCGAGCTTGGAAACATCAAACACGGATCTCAAGCTGTGGCTGGCGTATGCGTGGATATAACTCTTGAAACCGTCCTTGGCAGACTGGTGGAGGTAGTAGTTCTGCGACACCAGCTTCTCGAGTTGGCTCTGGATGTTGATGATCTTGTTGGCCGGGAACTCGAACTCGGAGACGGGAACGCGGGCCTGCTTGAGGTGACCCAGGAAAGCAGCTTCCGAGGGCTGCAAGAACATCAGACTTCGGCCCTTGGTGTTGGCACGAGCTGTTCGGCCCACGCGGTGAATGTAGTCACGGGGATCACTAGAGGGTTCTATAGTTAGCAATTGCGTCCTAGCAGTCCTCCTGGGACAAACTTACTCCGGAGGGTCAAACTGGACAATCCAGTCAACAGCAGGAATATCGAGACCACGAGCAGCAACATCTGTGCAAAGCAGTGTACCCTGCTTGGCATTCGAGAATTCAAAAAAGGTGTTGGTTCTCTTTTGTTGTTTTTGCTTTCCGTGAAGGTCGAGCACCGGAAGATCAATGTAATTGAGGAGCTCAGAGTGATACCTAAAACGATAATGTTAGTTAATGTTATTTGAGTTTACAACCTGGAAAAAACTCACTTGACACATGCACAACTGCTAAAGAAGACAATGATCTTCTTCTTTTGGTTCCTCTTTAGGAAACTGAACAGGAGCAAGAATCGCTTGTCGGGCTCGCAGAGCACATATCCTTGCTCCAGACCCTCGGCTGTACTGAACTGCTTCTCCTCGTCCACATTGATATACAGAGGTCCGGGGCGGAGCGAAATTCTGGCGAGATCCTCGACCTTGGTTGTTTGTGTCGCACTGAAAAGCATACTTTGTCGGTCCTCCGAAGGCACTGCAATTGTCGCATTAGCGGGTGAATCTCCATGTCACAAGAAGCAAGACGCTTACAAATCTTGATAATTTGCTTCATTTCGTCTTCGAAACCAATCTCAAGAATTCTGTCGGCCTCGTCAATGACCAAGGATTTCTGACGCACAGTTAGCATGAGTTGCACAGTGTTGTGACCGAGTGTCCCGTACCAAGTTCTTGAAGACAAAGGGCGTGTTTTGCAGGTGATCAAGCAGACGTCCTGGCGTCGCAACCAGGAGGTTGACACCCTTGGCGAGCTTGTCAGCCTCGGCCCTCCGATTGGCACCACCAATGACGATTCCGTAGGTCTGAGAGTGGTGCGCCATCAATTCTCTTGCGACACCAAAGATCTGTAGTGCCAGCTCGCGGGTGGGGGACACAATGATGACACCGGTTCCGTTGCGCGGCTTGAAGCGCAACGAGTTGAGCATTTCCACAGCCGGGATCAAGAAAGCCAGGGTCTTTCCACTGCCGGTCTTGGCGGCTCCCAGCACGTCCTTGCCAGCGAGCAGAGGGGGGATACCACGGCGCTGGATCTCGGTCATCTTGGTGAATCCCATTTCCTTGATTGCCTTCATGGTGCGCTCCGAGAGCTTCAGCTCGTCAAACGTGTTCGCATTCGACTCGGCGCCGGGAGGCAGGGTGAGGCTGCCATCTTGGAGCGGGTCGTCGCCGTTGGCTGTGACTTTGGCAACCTCGTCGGTCTCGTTGTCGTCCTCGTCGTCTTCTTCGCTTTCGGCGGCGGCATCCTCATCCTCGTCTACGTCTTCAATGTCATCGTCGTCAGAGGCGTCCTCCTCGGCTTCATCCTCGACCTCGTCCTCGCTCGACTCCTCCTCCACGGGCTCTTCCGGCTCAACGCGCTTCACCTTCTTGGATTTCTTCTGCGCAGGCACAGCGGGAGCAGCCTTGGTGGACTTGGCAGGCTTGGAGCCATTGGCATCCGAGAACTTTCGCTTTTGCGAACCCATATTCGAAATCAGCCTCGTCTTTCGTTGCGGATGTTTGCGAGCGAATTGTCGAGGTGGTATGAGACTGCAAGTAAATTGGCGGGCGCCTTTAGTGGTGGGTGGGATACCTGCTCCGAACTTTTTTTTTCTGCCAACTGCTGTTGTCGCCAATCGATAAGACTAGCCTGGGCCTGCCCCACTCCAAATATTATACGGGCCTGCCCAAGTACCTTCGTACCGTCTTGGCGTATTGACAGACATTTAGAGCCGCCCCATGATTGATCATTTCAGTCTTCTTGTCACTTTTGATACTTAATTCGCAGCGCTGGAAAGATCTTCATTTATCGCCTCTTGACCATATTTTGAATATACAGTCACAAATCTTAGAGAAAACATCAGTCATAACGCAGCCACTAGTTGCTTTTGGCGGCTTAAATTGCAACAGAGAATCGTCACTCATCATGATCAACATCAGGCAAGACAAAAAAGTACATTGGAACGGGGAGCATGGATAAAGATGCATAAAGACAAGTTCACAGTGACATGTCCGCTTCGTTTAATCAACGACCTAGCTTCAAAAAAGAGATGCCGATACACCTCGTCCTCATCCCATGTTTTGTTATCCGTGTTTCCTGAGTCATCAGAATAATTGCTGTTGCCCAGTACCGTCCAAGCTCTAAAATCATGCAAAGAAATTCGCCCTCGAGACCCCATTCAGATGCATCCATACCATGCCCTTGCCGTCTAAAGTTATGAATCGAGTGTTCTTTTCCATGTACCAATATGTCTCCCCAAGGCTATGGCGAACCCCAATCGCAAAGTAGGTAGATACCACTCATCAAGCTTGACCCTAATGTGGGACTGGTGCTGATTGCATGATATCACATGCCAATATATGTGGAAGCCCGCAACTGAAGATTTAGAGAATCCCTATCATTATGCGCTAGGCACTGGGTCCTCATGCTTTGCTGTGCTACCCTTTGCTCTCCACGTGCTGACAGCTGGAATGTCGGCCTGCCATCGTTCCTCTTCTGTGCCATAAGCCTTGGGGGTCAGCTTGATGAGGCAGTGCAGAGGCACGTTCATCCAGGGCGATTGAGCCTGGTCCTTCTTCATAAAGTATGCATATATGCATCGCAGGATGGCTTGGTGGGTGACAATCAAGATGTCCTCTGATCGTTCCAACTCCATGATGATGGGCTCTAATCGGATAACCACATCGCGGTACGACTCACCGCCCCTGTATCGGTAGTTGTACTTGTCCTCGTCTCGCGCGATAAAGTCCTCGGGGTACTGGTTCTTGATTTCTTGATAGGTCATGCCATCGCAAAGGCCAGCATCAAGCTCATCCAGAGCCTTCCATTGTAATTGATTGTAATTTTCTGGCAGAAAACGGGCAGTCTGGATCGTACGCTTGAGCGTCGAGGTCCAGACCGTCAATGGTCGATCGCTCTGTTCATACCTAGTTAGCAAACTCAAGTTTCGCAGCCATGGCACATTTATGATTATAGCAGACTTACACCAACTGATTGTCGCACGAGCTCTGGCAACTTTTGGGCATACTGTTGTCCTCGAGGGGAGAGGTCGGCATCTCCACCAATGCGACCGTCCAAGTTGTACATTGACTCGCCATGTCTCGACAGCCAAATGGACCGCGGTCGAATATGCAGATTCATCAAGTAGTATACAACGCGACTTTGCAGGTAGTCCTTGATGCGATTTATAATGACCTGGCTGCCAACGTTCAATATCTTGAGGTACGTGTACTCGCTCTCGTCGCCATCGCCGTCAATGGTCTTGTAGACCTTTTCGTAATTCTTGATTCGATTCCTGAAGTCGAGTGCAGCCTGCTCGGGGTCTTGTCCTTTGTAGTCGGGGCTCGTGGCTTTCACGTCGCGAATGTTGGCCATAATCAGGTCCTCATCGTCGCACTTGGACTCGACAAAGAGTACTTCAACGCCCTCACGTGCGCAGACGTCAGACACCCACTTCCGCCGCTCCTTGGTAGAGTTTGTTGCATCCAGGATTCCAATAGTACCGCCCTGCTTGAACCACTCCAGCATATCGGCTATGGCAGCTTCGGCGGCCGCCCTTCTTCGGCGCTCGCCCTCGGCGTTGCCCGTGTCAAAGAAGTCGGCCGAGGGTTGAGGAGCGTCATGACGTCGGTAGTTGCCCACGTTGAAGGTCTTGGCGTCAATGGAGAGCCATTGCAGGTATCGTTGAGCTGGGTAGTAAAAGCAGGTAAGTTTTCTGATCGCCTCGAGAATCTGAGCATTAAGGGAGGGGTGCATACCTTTTTGGGCAATGAAACTCTTTCCACGTGCTGGCAAACCAACCATTACAACACAAATCTTGGTGTCCTCGGCCTGAACGCCCCGGCCATTAGCGCGTGGTGCCATGATTTGTGCTCTTCGTGCCGAACCGTGGGGAACCGTTGATAGAGTGAGGATGGCTATGCAGCAGAAGAGGCGGTGGAGGGTGCGGGAACAAAAAGCTTGAGAAAATATAGCTCGGCACCAGGGGTGTCAGGGTCTTGAAGAATCTGTAGAGATAGAGACAAGGACAGGGACTGGTCCAAAGATTGGGAGAAGGGGTGGAGAGAGTTATAAGCAAAGCAGCCAAAGTAAGAAGGCGTGCAGGAAAGAAAAGAGGAGGATCAGATGATGTTTAGGTGTATTGGATCGCCCGAGAGGAGTATGCTGAGCAGAGCCGCGGCAATGAGGCGTGCAGAGAAAGTAAAACAGACCACACGATGCTTGTGTGTGTGTGTGTGTTGGCTAGAGGAGCCCTGCAGATGTGTGTTGTGCAAAACAACCCAGAAAGGTAGTGAGGCTTGCAAAGGGAAAAAGTAGAGGGGATAGTAAAGAGCAGATCAGATCAGACAATAGTTTGGTTTGTGCTGTGTCTGTGCTGGATCTACTACTCGCAGACGAGTCCGAGAGAGAATCAATAATGTCCACTGGAAAGTTCTCATGTGCACACAGGCACGAGAATGGAACGAACGTCACTCGGGATTTCTAGGCCTCGCTACCCGGCCCAGCGGCGGCAGAGAGCGGCGCACCCCGCAACGGACCAGGATTAGCGACTTCTTCCACGAGCTTGACGACCTTCTGCCCCACTAAGAGGGCTGCTGGGTCTCCTGTCCCTTCCTTTTTGCTCAGCTCCCGCTCAGGACCTGGACTGTGAGCTTGCTGGGAAATCTCACCCAGGTTATCAGGTCCCAGGTCCTCCAGGGGTCCCGACTTGGATGCTGACCATACTAGGGAAACAATAGGTACTATTTTATCTCAAAACTCAGCAGACCAGGGGGGTTTTTGGATATATGGTGTCTCTGTCAGTTTGCACGTGCGTTGACATTTAGGTAAGTATAACATTCACACCCATACGACTTGGCTACTCCAGAAGAAGAAGAATAATAAAGAGGAGGGCAAGCAAAACATTGAGGGCAGACTGCTGACTCGCAACGTAAATGAATGGAGCCAAAATACGCTTTCAGCGCCAGTGTCAGCGCAAACGTCGGCTAAGTACCTACCCTTAATTGGAGGCACTAAGTAAGTAGTAGGGTGCATCGCCAGTTCGTCAGTGTGGAGGGTAATGTAGTAGTAACCAAGGGAGTAGCCGCCAAATTGCATCACAACCTGGAGAGAAACCCCAATTTCGAGAATTTCTCGGGCTGGAATGGACTGGAGACCCTGGATTCAAAACTGACTCTTGTACCACCATCATAACCAACTTTATCTTTTTGGTTCAACTTTTTCTTCTTTCTTCCTTGCTCTTGTGTTTTTCGCCTACTCAACCCCTTTCTTCTCATTGCGAAACAGGGTCGGAAGAGATGAGATAAGCCCCTTGGACCTAGCTTTTGAGTCTTCTGGAACTTCATCACAGACAGGCCTTGGAAGACCCTGGGAGAGACCCACGCGCTGTGACTCGCGGCACGTAAAACTTTCGTGCAAATACATCATCGCCATACAATCCATACTGGATCGTGGTTCTGAGGAAAGAGAAAAAAAAATTAAAAACCAAAAAAATTCTGCACTCATTTATGCCCCGCAGTCTGCTTCTGATGACGCTTGTCTTTGCAGTAGCTGGGATATGTGGCAGTTGATGATCTCCTCTCAGCCTGTCTTTCAGTTTTGAATTGGAAGCTATCCCAGCCAGCAAGACAGGCCGGCAAACAACCCCCCGAGACGCGAACCGCTAGCTTCGCTGCCCACCCACGATGGACAGGCCGAACCAAGTGCAAGAAACCTCACGATAGTTTTGCTCTCTCTCTCTCTCACACACATCAGGGAGGCCTCGGTCAGCTCTCGAACGCCGCTGCAGGGCCTGACTCCACCCCCTGCGTATAGGACTTCCAAGGGGCTTTCTAGCGGTGTGATCATGTTTAGACCCTTCCAGGCCTCTGGTCGCCTTTCGGCATTCACACGGGAAGATTCCAGGAGAAAGGAAATTCGACGATAGTTTCATGAGAAATGCGTATTGGATGGGCGGAGGAGAATAGGATCTGCGTAGGTACCTTGCTAAAGTTTGAAGCGTGGCCCCTGTGCGAGGGGCCACCTGCCGCGATTCCCTTCATCTGAAATCGAATCGTGGAAATAAAAAGCGTGATTTGAGGCGGGTAACGTTGTCCTCGCGGCTATCTGGACTTTCTCTTTGAGTTGAGACCCACTCACAGCAATTGATTAATCGCACTGCTTCTTTGCCGTCTGTCCAGTTGGGCGATGATGGCTTCCGGTGGAAAAGATGGTAGAAGTTGAAGGGACGACAGTTGTCATTTACATTTCGCAACAAGAGGATCCGGTGGGAAAGATAACGACCGTGTCGCCAACCCGTCCGTCTTTCCTTCTGCCCGATACTGTAGGTGTGCTACTACTCATTTCCCACTCACTGTCTGTTCCAGGCGCCAAGGCGATAACGAATATATGTGTATCGCGTCTCATGTTACGTCATAATGGTCTCGGATGAGCTTATGCCATGCTGCATTTCTGCAGCGCAACGAAAGCTTCCACAATCGGAATTGGTCTTCAATATGGTTCACTATCAGTGGCAGCTGCGCAGGTAAGCAATATGATGTTGAATTGATGCAATGTACCGAAGGATGATCGTCCATTTGTTCAAATTCGTACTAGTTTGCATTTGAACACACCAGTCCTGTTGAATACTATGTATGTGTGTGCGGTGACTTGCATGCTGGCATTAAGACTACCTTGCGTACTATACTCGGCATAAGTTGATAAGGGTCTCTTATATCCCGATCGGAGTAATCCTTGTACCACGTACATTGTGCATTGCTTGCATACAAACAAACAAACAATATGAACGAACGTCTTCGTCCACTCTCTCATGCTTGCGTGGCTTGGATCAGGAACATTGTTCGCCTCCGCGCCAGCAGCGCAAGTGTGGAACTACTGATCGACGGTGACTTCTTAACGAGCTCTCAAAGCACCTTGATCCGCGACAGCATCTTTGGTGCCGTCCCGCTGCTGAGGGACAAACCACGGCATGCCAGGACGTCTCTACCGATTCGACACAAGGCTACGGAGCCGAAATCCAATCCATGGCGTTCCGCACTTTGACAACGTGGCAATCAGCTTCCGGAACATGGGCGGCCTGTGAAAGCCGAGCCCCACGTACGGCGATGACTTCAAAAATTGCAAGGAGCCTTGTAACCGTGTACAGGGGCTTCGTACATCTTCTCAACCCCAATCATCCTGCTGACTGGAACGTACTGGATGATGTTGAGGCATGTCTCTTCGCAAGCTGGCTGAAATATACAACCTTGATGAGCCAACTGATGGTTCTGCGCGTAACTGGTGCTATCGTTTAGCCTCATTGCATGGTGGAACCATTCCGGGATGTCCTGGGCCAACGTTGCCGACGTGTCGCCAGTCGAAGCCAATACTACGAGCTATAAAAATTCCTTTGCGGTGACCTGCTTGGCGAGGATGATTATCTTTTTTCCCCTCTTCTTTTTCCTCTATTAGCTTTTTGCGCCATTTGAAATTCGTGATTACGAATCAGAGACATTCCGGTGGGAAATAAAAGCAGAGACAACATAAATTCTTCGCGTCCGGATTGTTCTGACCCAACGCGTCCCATCGCTAGACCATGGATATCGGAGACGTTTTGTTCAACGCAGCCGCCTTCCTGGCTGGCCTGTCGTTACTCGAACGCGGTGCTCGACTCTTTGTCTCCAGCGCCACCACCCTGGCGAAGCGCCTGCGCCTCCCAGACATGCTCGTCGGCATTCTCGTCGCGGGCGCCGAGTGGGAGGAACTGGCCGTCGTGGCGCTCAGTCTAGCGCAGAAGCGCCCTGCCCTCGCAGTGGGCAACATTATTGGCAGCACCATCGCCAACATCTTTGGCGCCTTTGCCCTGGGCCTCATCTTCTCCACGAGAAACTGGGATGGGTTCGAACGCGACTCCAAGGTGGCTTGCTTGGGATTGCTGGCCCTCACCACCTTCGTGTCGCTGTTTGCGTTGGCTGATATCCTGTGGTACCGAGTCGTGGCGGTGATTCTACTGGTAATCTTTGTTATTTATGTTCTTGTTGTTCTGTGGTCCATCTGGCAGGCCATGTCTTATACCAAGAAGGACGACGATGCAGAGGACATCGAGTCTGGAGCTGCACATGATCACCTAGATGATGCCTCCTCGAGCTCGTCATCCGAGTGCCGCTCCGAAGGCGGTGGAGAGGATGCCGATGAGTCGACTGCTCTCCTCTCGAAGCCGGCGAGTTCCAAAATTCACAGGCTTGGTCACAACATCATGCCCATCTTGCAGCTCCTCGGCAGCTTCTTGGCTCTGGCACTGAGCGGTTTTATTCTCTCGCGCACCTCGACGCTCCTCGCCGCGTCCTTTGACATGTCGGACTCTGCGTTTGGCGCAACAATTCTTGCGCTTGCAACCACGCTGCCGGAAAAGTTTGTGGCCGTGGCGAGCGGTATCCAGGGCCACAGCGGTCTCCTCGTCGCCGACGCGGTAGGCAGCAACATCTTTCTGCTGACGCTCTGCCTTGGCATGGCAGCCTGGAGCGTTGCGGCACACCAGTGGCACGACCATCCCGAGGATGGCGGGCACAGCTTTGTAGACGTGTCGCGCATTGAGGCCTGGTGGATGTGGGCCGCGTCCATTGCGTTGACGGCTGTCGTTTTCATCGGAAGCAAAGACGTGTGCAAGGTTGTCGGGGTGAGGCAGTTGCTCGGAGCTCTGTTGTTGATAGCATATGGAGGATTCCTGGCCGTTGAATTCACGGTTCTGAGAGATTGAGGTTGTATCGGTAGGCGTGTACAAAGTATGACCCGTACCTAGAGTCATCTCGTCTCCGGGAGCATTGGCGTGGTTTTCACATCTTGCGCAATGCCTGGAAAATGTCAACATCTTGTGAGACACAATTTTGGGTCTTGTTTCCATATTGAGTAGTAAATTCTGCCCGTTCTGGGCGCAGTCACTTCTTGACCCTTGCTCATAAAAGTTGCCTAAATTGCAACAAGATGCCGGTGCATAGTAGCACTTTGAGCAGGCAAAGTAGACAAACGATGCCAAGAAGCTGATCATGGACGTCAACACTACGTGGTGCAAAATACGTTTCAAACCGGCAGTAGCAAGCCGTCATATTTAAATAGCTGGGTAAAAAAAAAATGTCCTCCAGCGATTTGAAATTCCAAAGCTGTACAAGGCCAGTAGTCATATTTACATGGACCAAGCTGCCAAAACTTTCATCCATATAAGTATTCGCACTGGGGCTGGCCATGGTTTGGTCTTGGCAAGCTCTGCCGTGAGCCACAAGGGACTCCTGACACTCAGCATGGGGGCGGGCACGTGAGATAGAGCGATAGTGGTGTCAATAAAACCCCAGTTGCAGTCCAATCTTTTGTCTCGTCTGCTGTCTCATTTTGGTTACTAATAACCATGACGACGTGGCGATACTTGGTAAAATAGGAATTCGGCGAGGAATTGTACCGAGCGTAGCATTCTGTCAAATCGAAGTACGCCCGATCTTGATGGTTCTCTGTCAGCGAAGGAGATATATCACGTAACGTGGCAATGCTTGTCCAAAGCCATTCTTTTGAACCGTATGCGGAGATAGTACAATGAGAGACGAGGCAAAGGAGCGATTATCGCAATTGTAAACAACGATTTCCTTTGCAGGCGCCGTGGAGACTCTCGTCGTTGCCATGAGGCTGTTTTAGCCCTCACCATTAGAGAAGAACATGAAGAGAGGGCTGGCCAGTCGAAACCCCAAGCTGGAACATGATAGGGTCTCCAAATCTTGACAATTTGGGCGAATCCAGGCTATGATACCTGGCAGACAGTCGCTGGCATGGGAACGGCTGGGAAATCTTTTGCGCCCACAGTACGTCTGGCCTGATTGTCATGGCCACCTGCCGAGAGAGACGAGCCAAAAGACGCAGCTCTTCCAACAACATATGTATACTAGTGGTATCAATGGTATATATCGTGATGACGATTCTCCTACAAGGTGATGGGGGCTTGGCTGTGCTCCCTCCCATGCACAGGTCAAGACACGGGTTGTATCGCCAACTGTGTCAAATCATCTCGTGGCCGGGTCGGGCGGTTGGCAGGTCTTAATGATACCGCCCGCTATATAGCTTCGATCGGTTCTGCTGCGACCATCCCAAACCATCAATTTGTTGGGTGGGCTTTCTCTGTATCGGAGAAATACGATTAGGGTTGGCAGGCTTTTCGCGGTGAATTCATCTGATCTAAAGAGCACTGCGACAATGCAGTCTCATCTCTTTAGCACATGATTTTGACAATGTGAATATGACAGAAAGGGGCATGATCGTGTCGTAATACATGTACTTCATCGCTGAACCCCTGCCCTTATCTTATCCCAGAATTGCACTATACTCGGCCGGCCGGCATTGATGGCGCCTCGCCACGGGTTTTAGTCTCAGCTCGCTTATGCCAGTCGAACGATTAGTCCTCGGAAAGGGTGTTGGAGATCCTTGAACTCATCAGATGAAACTTCCTTCCCATTGATGCCACTGGAAACGTTTGCTCCCCCGACACGGGACAAACTTCCCTCGGTAGCCTACTCTGGTGTGTTCGAGCCCGCGGGATCTTGAACGAATGCTTGCAGCTAGTGATAAGCAATCAGATCTATAGTGACATGTGCTGTTTGGATATTGGGATCACAACAGTCCTGGGACCGAGGTACACTGGAATTTGTTGCTATACTCCTTCATGCCGTGTGCAACTGCGACGCAGCCAACTAGCAAAGTGGAGGTTTTAATACCCTAATAGGAAACCTCATGGACAACCTAGTTAATCATATACCAAAAGCGGACTCTGAGTCCAAACGTGGGATGAGATCAGCATTCGTTATCTTCGGATCCGAGTTGGGGACGCGTCTCTTGCGCATAGTGTCTATAGCTTTGAGCCTCCAACTTTGCAGGGTTATTTGTTGCCGTTATGGTGGATATGAACTAGGAAGTGTATTGTAGTGGTGAGTGATTCATCGCGAACGGACCAAGAACGTAATCGAACACTGCAATATATTCGATTCCTTTGCAAATTAGACAAGATTCGTGACCATTCTAGTGTAGGACCTTTTGTCTCGCAAGACTCTAGGCAATAACTAGGCAATAAGTGATATGTTACTATACTAAAATCATATATTCCGTAGCGGACCCCAGTTTTTTTTTTATCATTTCCCACTACGAAACAAGACTACTTGTTAGATCGTTGTTTGTTCGGCAAACAAACCAATGGAATTGTCTTGGACAATTAGTTTCGCGTTGGCGAGGGCGAGCTGGTTGCCGAATATGGTAACCTGTTCTTTTGCAACTGGTCAAAAAGCGCCAAAGCCCAAAGCTAATCGGCCGGGGGGCTTTTGCCGGATGATCTGCGACGGGGGGTGTGTTTTTTTGTTGCTGCGTTTTTTGGTCCCTACATGGACTTTTTCTTTTCAACTGTCAGCAAAATACCCCCAACGCCGTAGGAAGGGTCCTCAGATCCACCGACGGGCCGCTTCTTTTTTCTGTTTGTACATGGTAAAAAAAAGGGACATGCGCCGTGTTTGCTCCGGGGAGGCACAATTGTTGCAATCCCCGGCCAGGATTTGATAAGGAGTACGTATGCACATTTGGATTTTTCTTTCTTCCTTTCTCTATCATGCAGCTATAGCCGAACCCCCAATACAACTCTACTCGTCTAATTTTTGTTTTCTTTTCTCTCCATTTTTGTGCGAGGTCTCATTCATATCACATCTCCCCCAGACCTTGATAGAAAACAGCCGTTGCTCAGAACCAAAGCCAGAAGATCAGAGCAAAGACGCTTGCCTAGCCGAGGTACTAAGATACCGTTCCGCCAATCCGCATAAGCACTATATTGATCAACTGTACAAGGATCCAGGTCACCTGGAGCAAAGGGAAGCACGAGGGGACGAAGGACAAGAAAGGCTGGTTGAATATCGTGTGCGATTTCGATTCTTTCATTCCTTGCAGAATTTCTCTGCTTCTGCAAACGCACCAAAAGCTTATTGCATTTATACTGCTTGTCAGGAAGTTTCTTTTTTTTTCTCTTGTCAACCTGCATTGCATCTTTGGCCTTGTCGATCACCGCATCTAAGGGAAAAGATACCCACCACACACCTGCAGGTAGCAGGGTCAACAAAGCAAAGCAAGCCGTGCCCACGATATGGCAACCATGGCGGAGCAGAGGCAGCCACTAAAGACAATGACCAAGGCGTCACCATTCGTGTACTTTTACGAGCCTTCTTCTTCTTCTTCTGCAGTCACCGATACTGAAAATGGTTCACCGGCAGCGGCAGCAACAGCAAATGCTATTATTGGAGATGGTACTACTACAGCAGCCCCCAAGCTGATCCTGGTCGCCAGCTGGATGGACGCCCGCGACTTGCACATTGCCAAGTACATAACGCGGTACCAAACCTTATATCCCACGTCCCGGATCCTGCTGGTCAAGTTTGTCTTTCGCCACATTGTCTGGCGGTCCGAGTGCATCGCGGCCGTCCGGCCGGCCCTCTCGTACATCCGGTCCCTCATGAGCAGCGGTGTCCTTTCCTCCGAGTCCGAGGACAATGATTCTTCTTCGACCACCCTCAAAGAACAACAACAATCACCTCCCGAAATCCTCTTGCACGTCTTTTCCAATGGCGGCGTCGCCAGCTCAAAGGAACTCTTCGAGGCGTACGAGGCCGAGACGGGCGGGCGGCCGTTCCCCCGGCACACGGCCGTCTACGACTCGTGTCCCGGCCTGTACAGCTACTGGAGCGCCTACAATGCCTCGATCGCTGGGTTTCCCAGAGGCAGCCTGCTGCGCTGGCTCATGGCGCCGCTGATCCACCTGCTGGACATGTACCTCTGGGTCGTGGCCGTGGCGCTGCGCAGGCCCTATAACCTCATCATCAACGCCGACCGGCACAATGATGCCGCCCGCACGCGGCAGGCCTGTCGCGCCTACATTTACGGCCGAGGCGACGACATGGTCGACTGGCGCCACGTGGAAAAGCACGCCCGCCAGGCCGAGGCCCGGGGCTACGATGTCCGGGCCGAGGTGTTTGAGGAGGGTACCCACGTTGCCCATGTCCGGGTCGATGAGGCCCGATATTGGAGGATTGTGGCCGAGACGTGGGACAAGAGTCAGTCTACCGTCTCGTGAGCCAATTCTCTATGTTGGGTGAAACTGGTTGGTATATAATACGGATACTATAGAGGTATTAATAATTTTTATTTTTATTCTTTCGTTTACACAGCGTTCGAGTGTTTAGAGTCTCATGGATAGCAGTGCTCATATCTGGTGCATTCAGTTGGAACGGTAACAAGTAGGAAAGATCGAGGAAATGATTTTTTGGAAGCTTTTACCATTTGGTGTCTGGGAGTAGAGAATCTCGGCAAGATCAAAACTCACTTTGTCTTCCTTTACATGGTCATCCTACCTTGGAGGTAAATGGCACATGTGTATTTATAGACGACCAGCGCTTTGCTACATCAGTGCGTTTCCTCTTCCGCAATAGGCAATGGCTGTATAAACATAATTTCTTGCTGCATGTTTCGAGTATCAAAGGGAAGAGGATTTGCTTTTTTTCGGCCGATCTCATTCTATGTCTCGTAGCGGGTGATCCCATGCTCCCACTTTCCGGAGTTTTGAGGGCAGGGAGACAACCTTTTTCTCACCCCCTTCTGCCGAATACTTGTATCGCCAAGTAGAGACTATACTATATCGTATCATTCCTTCTTACCAAGTCGGATATCTTACAACTTGCTGTGCAAAATCGTCAAAAGTTGAATAAGACTAGAATGATTGAGCGCAGGGTCAAAGATCGATGCATTTGCTAGATCAAATTCATGTTTCAAGACTTTGCCCAACTTGAGACTTGAGGCGGCCATACAGAAGTGTTGCCAGTACAGTCAATTAATTCTTAAACAGAGCTGCTGACTATACTAAATGCTTTGCGGCATCCCCGCGAGATTCGGGCAAGAGCCATGTCAGCAGAGCAACCCATCCCACGAGGATACGACTACGCTTAGGCATGTCATCCACATGCAAAGGCAGACGGAGATGGAGAGTTCACAACTGCATATTATGTCCCAAGGTCAGAGGCAAACAAGATTGCGAGATGCCTTCCATCGAATGCCGGGTCCGATCGTTGATCTACAGCAAGCTGAAGCAAGAATGTACGAAAATGAAGAAAAAAAAAAAACAGATTGCCACCATTAATGATTCATACTAGCGTATGCCCTTCCTATACGGTATCACCGGTCCTTGAGGACATGAGTCTCTTCTTTTGCTTCTTCTTCTTCTCCTCCCTCTTCCCTTTTGGTCTTCTCATCTGGTGCGTTGCCGCTTCTTCCCTTTGTCGTTATTTCTCTGACTCTGCTGCGCTTGGCTCTCATCGTCCATGCAGGAATCACACTCCTGATCAAATGAGTGTTGGTCCATATTCACGCCGTTTCTGCATTCTCCAAATATGCCATTGTTTTTGGCTTCGAGACAGGGAAGCTGTTGGGACAGGTCTTCCCAGTGAAAGTCTCCCCCGCATCGTGTACATGTGCCAGAAAAGAGCACGAGGCGGCACATCACGAACCACTCTAACCGAGGGCTTGTTTTTGATGATAAGCTCCTGGATATAAGAGGCAGTCGTTTGGGGGCTGAAGTTTCTGTAACTACATGGTAGGACAGATTCATGTGAGCATAAGGCTGAACAAGGACGAAACGGGTAAACCTCATATTAGGTTGCTTGGAGGGGTTTTGAGATGGTGCTTTGCTTACATGAGAATAGATGCAGTCAATGCAAAGTGCCAGCAAAGTAGGTCGCAAAAGTTGGCCGCTGATCTTTGTTGCAGCCCCCTTGGCATAGATCTACTTCAGGGTCTTGCAAATAGTGTGGGGTATGACCTCAAAGAAAATCCAATTGACGAGGGGCCAAAAAAAAAAGGAACGAGAGCAGGAAGAGCTCAACTTTTTATGTACAGGTTGAATCACAGACAAGTCCCGCTGGTCTGCTGCTGCTGCTATTGTTATAGTAGTGGCATTGGTTCAAAAGAGGAATGAAAGGATCGCCAGTCTGCTGTCATGTCTCATATAGCTTCCTCTGGGGGAGAAGCAGAGCAACAAGAAATAAAAAGAGGCCGATAGATGCGGAAGCGGAAGCAACCAGCGGGCCAGCCAGCAAGCAAGCAGCAACGGCAGAAGCAGGAGCAGGGGAAGGTCGGAAGCTTAGATGTCGGCTGTGCGTCTGTTTCTCTGCCCTGGTTGGCAGCACGCACACTTGAAGTATGCGCGTGTGGGGAGTATCTGATCAACGTCAGTCAAAGGGGTGGTGTGGGACGGGGCCCTTGTTCGATGTGGGAAGATCCGGCTGTAGTGTAGATTTTGTCCAACATGCTCTTTTAGACCTGCTACCTCGTTAGGAACTAAGCCGGACCCTTTTTTTCTCTCTCTCTCTTTTCACTCTGTATTCGTTTCTCTTGTCTCCTCGATGTGCTACTCTGGAGTCATGATGATATATGTAGACTACTGAATGCAGTTAGTCTGCCTGTAGGGCAAGACACTTAGGCCGTCCAAGTGCGTAAAAGTCCATGCTGGGCTTGCGTGGTCAGGAAGCACGGAAGGAAGCATTACAGACAGGTTCTGTATGTCTGCCGCGATCGAATGCATGGCCGACCGACGTCCAAGGTGGAGTAGCAGGTGTGGCACGTATGTGAGGTAGTTTAGTGCACAGCAACAAACGTTGCTGTTGCAGTAGAGGATCGGCCGACCACTCTGGTTGCCGTCTTGCTCAAGTCAACGTCGATGCTCGGTTGGATTTGCTGACTTGGCGCTGGACGGATTGGATAGATATTACTACTAGTTTTTGATCTACCGGAAGCACCCGCTCGTTGGCTGGCTTTTGGCTGGCTGGCTGGCTGCAAGCATCTAAGCAAGTGTGCGGCCGGTCCTTGCCCCCCCTTGACTTGTTCAGACCACCGAACTGTCCCCTTCAAGGTAGGTCCAAGGGCCAAAAGAGAAGAATAAGAGAAAAAGGATGGTCATGAAGAGATCCTTCACGATTCCTGCCGGCCACCAACACGTATACTGCTTGCGCACGAGCAGGAGCAGACAGGTCTCGTGCCGGCCAGGATGAAGTCGTGATAGGGCCAGCCGGCAGCTCCTCTCAGCCCTGAGGTAAAGTGAAATGCATGGATGGACGGACGGCATGGCATGCCATGTCCGCCCGCGCTCAGGGTCTCGTCTCCGAGACAAGGCCAGGGGAGGCAGGGAGGGGGGGGAGGGGGGGAGCAGGTGGGTGAGTGAGGGGACTCGGCGAGCGAACGAACGAACGACAGAACGAACCGAAGGAACAGGGTAGTGGATGCCAATGATGCCAATGATGCCAATAATGCCCATTTCATGACCATACCTTGTTTTTGGTTGGGCTGCTGTGGTGGTTTTGGTTTTTCTTTCTTCTTCGCTTCCTTTTCAGTAAAAAAACCCCCACAGCTTGAAGATGCTCAAAGCGGAGGGTTCCCCGGTTCTCGCTCGACAGCCGTTGAGGCGCTAATGTAGTCAAGTCATCACCTGCAGATGGCAGCGTGGCAGTTTAGGCATGGCATGAGCAAGGGGGGGCGGGGGTATAGGGAAGCGAAGAAGGAAAGAAGGGACAGAAAAGGGAAAAAATAGGAAAGGGCCAGTCTCTCAAAGATCAAAATCGTTGTTCTTATTGAACCACCAGATTTCCCCCCAATGCTCATCGAATCAGATATTAGTAAATATGTAGAAAAAAATTCTTTTCTTTTCTTCTCTACCCAAACCCAATGCCGCTCAAAGGTGCCGCACCTTTTTTTTTTTTTTTTTTTTTTTTGGGCATGTTCTCTTTCACAGTACCAAGAAAATACCCCAGTTCCCTTTTCAATGTCTGCCCATCCGCTGGAATTTACGAACGATTGGAGGTTTTTTTTTTTTTTTTTTTGTCGCCCGTCCTCTGCCGGTCTTCGGATGTTTCTTGGTATACGAGGACCACCTTTCTCTGCTTGCCTCTAGTCTAGTTTTTCTCTGCCAAACCCCCTCGCCCTCATCGTACGGCCAAGCTGATCCAAGCTTTCAAGTCAAGGGTGTTATCGAGCTCGTATTGGCTCGGCACATATCAAGCAGAGTAAAGATGGGCAAGAGAGACAGAGGAGAAAAACAGTTCACAAGAAAGAGAGTCCACTCTGTCAAAGAAACTCTGCCCAATCCCTTCTCTATCATCTCATCGCGATTGCCAGCAGGAAGGCGGTGGGAAGCGGGCACGGGGCCCCGTAGCGGCTCGGCGTCTGTCTCCCTTCTATCTTTATTGTGACTCCTCCTTCTCGGCCGCCTTGCAGGGATGATTGCACTATACTCCTGTTGTATCTTCACATAAAGTACGAAACATGCTGTACGTTGCAGCGTCGCATTTTGTAATTCTTGATGAAGTGTATGTAGGCATCTGTTTGTGTATGTGTGCCGTGAAAGTAAAGGAAACTCCGGATGGTGTTCGTCCTGCTCTGATCTGTCCTCGCCATCCATATCTGGCCAGTCACAGGGCTGCAGGATGAATTGCGATTGTACATGGGCGCGGATGCATCGTCATGGCCAAGGCATGTACGTCTATGTATGTTCATACGTGTGCTGATCGATGAGTGAATTGAGTGGAACGAACTGCAACACGTTGCAAGGTGTGCACTGGACAGGACACTCAACCTGGTGTAGATCTGTAAACTGTAGGTAGGTACATGATGCATTTTACAAAGTACTGGATATACGTACGTGTGGTTGTACGAGCCATGTAGGCTTTGAGTGCGGCCGGTCACGGATAGCCTGCAGAAGAGTAACCTCGCTCTGACAGTGACATCGACGCTGTGCCACATTCCGGCAGTGTGATTTAGTGCCCGTTTGCGTTTCCTCCGAGTCGCCATCGTATCATGGAAGAAATATATCCAACAAGGGGTAGGGTTCCCGGCCGGATGTCGTTGAGGGATTAAGCAGCTCTTTTTTTTTTTCCTCCTTTCCAGAAAGCCTCGAAACCTTGAGATCCACGATGACTATGATGTTTTAGGAAATAGAGTAGAAGAAACAGCCGATGGAACATCTCCCCAAAACCCTGCTCGGTACGTCGGCACTTTACTTCGCGGGGTTCGAATAGTCACGACCCATATTCGCAATCACATTCAAATGAGTGAAGAACATCAATGTGAAATGGAGGCGCTTCGAGGTAAGCAGGTAGGTGGCAGCGAATGATCCTTGGGGGTGGTGTGCTTGTTGTAGAAACTTCACCGCCAGGTTCTGGCCAGTTGATGCGCATGCCGCGTGTGTTGAGAGTCGTTCCTCCGCATGATAGGATACTGTTTCGACTGGCATCACTATCGAATAGGAGCCTGAGAGAGGTGGGTTCGTGTTGGCAGGAACTCGTTTAGGAAAACAGTTGCGGCTCTTTTGGCGCATCGCGCATCGTGGAGGGCCTGTCGAATCGCTGCACAAAGCCGACAGCTGCTACTACACTACCTGCATTAGCCTAATGGGAAACAAGACCTTTGGCCACCCTGGACGTAAGGCAGGCAAACGCATGTGAGCCGAACTGTCTGCTTGTCAATCTGCGAGCGCGCGGAATGGATAGGTCTGTCAGCTTTTCTTTGTTTGGACGCTGCCGCCGCCTCTTCCTCTCCCACTTCTTTTCACTGTGGGTATGCATTTCCGCTTCTCCCGTCTCGGCCGGTCTGTACGGTAGTTAGGTAAGTGGGCTTGCTAGAATAGTAGATCAGTGATTTGTTAGAATCGTGGCGTATAGTAGAGCACAGGGAGGATGGACGGAAAAGAAAGCGGGTTGGAGGGGTTTGTTCCCATGTTGCTCTCGTTATGCCATACTTCCACAGGTGGTTTTGTAGACGTCGCCGTGTCATCATACCCATGTCGCACAAAGGCAACCGGGACAGAAAAGGCAACTCATCCTTGGTTGACCGACTCCATCCACGCGTCGAAAAGCACCATATTGGGCTCTTCCAGTCAAGGCATTCTGTTTCGGAGGATTGCATGCAGTTGGTGATTATAAGTTGGGTTGCACCCACCGTCACCTTCGTGACTCTCAATTCAGCAAGCACTCGGCGGGTAATCTCGCACATTGTCGCCCGTCAATTTCATCTTCACCCGGGCTGCAGACCGGCTCCGACTCGCGTCCAGAGAGATCATGGGCTGTACGACTGATGAGTACGTAATAGGCAGGGCGATTCCCCGTATGCCAGAATCATGCGCTTGTCTTCTGCACTGAGTTATGCCGTACTATTTTTGCTAGTTTATGACAACTCATCATCTGGTACGATGATCTAAATGAAAAATGATTTGTTTCGGTCGCTCGCGTCTTAGTTGTATTGATAACTGTGAATATATGAGACGGCAGAAAATATCCGTCAAGTATTACAAGGTGTGTATGTGCTTATGTGCTTCGATGCAGTATGCCGATATTATCCCGTGATGATATGCGCGTGCCTATATGCAAGATGATCAAATCCTCCCTGACCGCTGTTGATTCACAGAAAACGCCGTTGCCCAATGCTGACCATGCTGCCCTGTTACTGCTACTCTTCGATCGAAAATCATTAAGTGCGACCTCCCCGTCGCTAATTTGGCTGTTGCGTCAAAAGCGTATTGTGGTGGTGTGTGACCGTTCAAGACCCCTAGTCGCCCGTTATGGTGCTGTTGGCTTACACATATCAAGGCACGATACTCTGCCTCCATCGGTCAACCCTATCGTACTGTTGCCCTGGTTGTTGCATTGGCATTGGCAGCTGCAGTGGCATGCCATTGTAGGCGAGGACGTTTTGACCATAGCCGTTGTTGTGCATACCGTTGTAGCCGCCGACACTACCCATCCCGTATGCGTTGTTACCACCCATAATGCCGCCAATGGCGTTATTCATGGGCAGTTGCTGCACGCCTGGAGCTTGAAAACTGGAGCTGTGCTGGAGTCTGGTGCGTCCGAGTCCGCCCGCAGTCCCGTCGTTATATTGCCCCGCCATGTAGCCACCTGAGCGCTGGAGGTTTGGAGTGCTCAGATTGTCAGGAATCTGCGCGCGGAAGCCAGCCAGCTTCAGGTCTTGGCTCTTTCTGAACCGTTGTGCCTCTTCTTGTTTGGCCCGCTCGGTATCTGCCCTGGGATCAGTCAGAACGGTCCGACGAGTTGCGCCTAGGACGTCGGCCATTGAGTGGCGCTTGGTGATCATAGGCGGGGCAGGGATCTGAAGTGGACCACCCCCAGCGCCCATCTCCTTTTCTCGTGCCTCACGTTCCGCTTGCAGACGTCGCCGGCGTTGCCCAAGTGTTTCCTCTTCCTCAGCAGGAGCGGCCTTGTCCTTTTCCTTGGTGTCCGAGACGGCATCTTCCTTGAAAGTATCTCCCAGTTGACCAAGCAATTCGGCAGAAAATGCTCCGCTCACTGGGCGAGCCTGAGGAAGAGGGTTTTCTGCGTCGCCTTGAGCGGCAAGGCGACGTTTTCGTTCTCCCAGCGTCTCTCCCTCGTGCTCGTCCTCTTCCGGAGTGTGTGTTCTCAGGGCCGGGCTTGGCGGCCCAAGACCACCACTCATTCCCAGAGCGCCTCCACCTGACAAAGCCATCAACGATTGTCGTGATGCCAGGGTAGGGCGACCCTGGAGACGGTTGCGGCGGTGACTAAGCGGTTCATTGTCATCGAGATTCCGTTGCTCCATGAGTCCCAGCGGTCGGTTCATCTCCGCCTGGAAGGCTTGCATCTTCGATGCACCATTTTGCTTAACTGGTAGAAGTCCGAGTGGGACATCCTCATCGTCTGATTCGCCAGCTGCATCATTTGCTCCTTCCCATGCAAGGTTGATTTTCTTGCCTTTGCGGTTCTGACGCTCCATCTCCGCGACAGTGTCAATCTCGAGGAGAGTAGAATGCATCCCATTGGGATATAGCAGCCCAGGCGCCTTGGTGCGCATCTTTTGTTGGTGCTTGCGGATCTGCAACTCAGCTAGGAGGGTGGTTGGTGGGCCGTGACTGACAGGATCAATGTCGCTATCCTCTTCATTGTCGCTCACATCCTCGCCATCCTCGGCATCAGACGCTAGTTTGTTATGCTCATCGTCGCCAGATTCGCTGCCGTTCTTGATACCCAGTCCAGGACTTGACATGTTGCTTTGCTTCTCTTCCTTGGAGGAACTTCTAATGCTAATCTTGCTCGGGGCGCGCAAGTGAAAGATGGAACGTCGCTTCTTAACTTCCAACGCATCGGCCGTGCTGTTTCGCTTAACATGAGATTTACGTTTCTCAACGCCATATGTCTCATCTCCAAGTTTACCCGCAAATGAATGATCCGTAAAAGCTGAAACTGGGGCCTTTGCGGACGCGTCCAGGATACTGTCAAGAGTAGCCATGGCCGATCCATCCTTGAGCTCAATATTAGGTGATTCAGATGGCATATCAAAGAAAGCACTAGCTCGAAGCTGCGGTGGGAGATTGTCGATGGTGTAAGACATTCGCGATTTGCGTTTATCTGAAGGGTCCATCACTGACAGGCGTGATTTCCTAGCCTCACTGTCGACGGATCGTAGATTGGGACGAGCCTGTGGTGCACTGTCGTCCTCCGCAGATAGTAAGGGACCTTCTGCCTCAGGAGCCGGTTCAGCCTCCACAAGTGGCGTTGGTATTTCCGAGTTGGAGCCAGAACCAGGGCCCAGGGGGTCGAACATTGGCTCCGGGACAACCTCCGGAAGCCAAGCCGCAGACTGCCGGGTTGCTTCGGGCATCATGCTCAAGACTTGCGACCTCCGCTGGTTTCTGACGGCCGCCTTTGGATTTTTGGATAATTTCTGCGGTAGGTTAAGCATCATGGGAACCCGTGCCGGGTAGAACATCATCTGTTGTCCTGTCATGGGGTCTAGATATGATTTTGGTCTGACGGTTGGGTTCATTGGTGCTGATATAATGGGCCTACCGGGTTCGCGTGGTTGATCAATAGGCATTTGGAGTGACAGATCCAAGTTGAACGGTGCTTGGAATGGATCCTCGTCGGCCTCCGGTGAGCAGTGGGCCCCGTCAAAGTCGGCAAATGCATCCTTTGCTTGATCGATGGTGCCCACTGATTCGGCTCGGGATCTTGGGCGTTCGTCATGCCGGCCCTGTTCCACCTGACCCCCAGCATGTGAATTGCCCCAGTAGTCTGTTGCGCCCGGACCGTTATGGGATGCAGCACCGGGAGTAAGGTCGACATCGTCCATGGGCGGCATGTGCGATGAATGATGCTCTTCGGGGTGCTCCTGCAGGCGGTCGGCCTCATCCATCGCAGCCAAGGTCAGACCTGTTGGCTCCATCTCAGCAATATCTGTGAGTGAAGGCTTTGTTGACTTTGCGCTTCGTGTTGAGCTCTTGCCAGGGCCGTGGCGTGTCAGCAAGTCGCTCGAGTCGGCTTCGGAATGAGGGTGAGATGCAGATCGGAGACGGGAGTGATTTGAAAGTAGCGAGTGGTTGGGGGACATGACATATCCCGCGGGAGAATAGCCACCGTGGCGAGCTGCGTTGTTCGTATCAAGAATCGAGCTTGCGACCGATACCTGTCTCGTAAACGGAAAGGGTTCCT
Organism: Pestalotiopsis fici W106-1; assembly: GCF_000516985.1. NCBI lineage: Eukaryota > Fungi > Ascomycota > Sordariomycetes > Amphisphaeriales > Sporocadaceae > Pestalotiopsis > Pestalotiopsis fici. The sequence continues at coordinate 2,741,760 of NW_006917096.1, forward strand.
TGTAGTCTGGACCAAACCCTGCGCTGGCTTGTAAAATGGAAGATCTGCGGCTATCGCTGCGCTTTTGTTCCTCGTGCAAGTCTCGAATGGCGCTCTCAATAGACGAAGTCCTGGACAACTTTTCGGCAGTCGCCTCAAGCTGGGCAATGTTGCTCGCGTGCGAGCTGGAGCGACTTCTCACAGTAGGCGACGGGTGAATGATTTTGACGCCCTTGGTGGATGCGGTGCGAATTAGGGGTTTTGGTTTGACGAGCAAAGGCGACTGCTGTTGCTGCGAGTGCTGCTGTTGCAAAATGTCATTGTTGTCCTCGACAGATGTAGAGGATTTGGCTGACGAGGTGCAGCCCAAATCGGCAAGATGACCAATCGTGGCCTTTGGGCTATTACTGCTACTGCTACTTGAAATGCGATGCACGGCAGTCGGACTCGCAGCGTTTGTTCCCTGACTAACATGTGACCTCGTATTGACCAAATTGGAAATGGGGCTGGAGCGGCCGGATGAGGCTGTATCCACAGCCCCTGAAGACGCCGAGTGAAGGTCGGGTTCAGTGTTGTTAGGCGTCGGGCATTGGAGTGCTGTGGCTCGTGCAGAAGCTCGAGCTCCTACTGATTGGGCCAAGTCCACGGCGTCGGAGTTCCCTATGGCCGTTTGAGAAGTCTTATCTGCCCGTTGGTCGCTGTCGTTGTCGTTTGGCGGAAATTCTCCAATAATATGGTCTTCCGAGTCGAGTTGTTGATATGAGTCGTCGCAGTCCATGGAAATTGGAGTAAATGTCGACTTTACAGCCTGAAGAAGTGGCATGGGCGACGGCGAGAGAGCGGGCGAGAGCGAGACGGGCGATGCGCCATCATTTCTGTCGTCGTCCTGTTGGGCGACCTCGGTGTAGGTGCCAGCCATGACGGCCGGAGTTGCGAATTGTAGGTTTCGAGTTGCAGCAACTTCAGGTGTGCCGAAGCGTCCCTTATATTTTATTTCCCAAATATATCAATTCTTTTCTACCCCCTTGGTAACAAAAAATTGGACTTGTAGCTTTGTTTTACAAACGGCCCCCCTTCCTCGCCAGAGTCGAAACGTGAAGAGTGGGCCGTCAGCAGCGATGATGATTCTATCAGTCCGGCGACTTGAATTTTTTTTTTCTGGGCCGACAAAGGCGTTGTATGTGCTCAGGATTTCAAGTATAGAAGGTCGTTTCCAGGGGTCCGTAGGTATTAGTATGACGAGCCAGTGGCGTATTCCGCACGATACAATTCAGTTCCGTCGCAAATACGTGGTATTCCAGAGAGAGGTAGGTGTTTTGGGGGGTGGACGACGAATATAGCCAGGGAAAGTGAGGAAACAAGCAACGGGATGGGATAACGCGCCTGACTCGAGGGTCTACAAGTATATGAGATCGCTGGGAAGTTCCTTACAGTAAAGAAACGACATTCGCTCACCAGACTAGCATGAGCAGCTGGGGCAGGATGAGCCTGAGCCTAGTATCGTAGTACCCAAGGTAATGTCGAGACGAACTGGCGCTACTCCCGCGCGACTCCGTGCAGGCGCGACACGTCCCTGTCAGCGACGGGTCACCTTTATCTTTTGGACTCTTCTCGACGGACTGGGTCACTGGGACGCACTCGGGATCCCTGTTCTGTCCTGGGAAGCTTTTCTTGGTTGTCGGGTGCAGAAGATGACAGGGACATGGGGGTGTGGGTGGGTGGATGGACATGGGCGGTCGACGGGCGAACGAGAACTCAAACCCTACATAGGTACGAAGATTGGACTGAACTCCCGGATGGGGATTAGGGATGGGATGGACGAATGGCTGGTCTTGAGAAACAAATGAAGATCAGGAAAACCAAAAAGAGAGAGGAAGAAAGAACAAACAAAACTGCTCGCTGATGGCCCCGCTCATGAGGATATTGCGTATGGGCGCGCCATGGTGCGGAAAATGGAGGGAAGTTGCTTAAAACTTTTTTTGTCTGTATCCCGTAGATAGGTAGGCACGCAAGGGATGATAGGACGACGATGGGGATTGGGTGAGAATCTGTCTGATCTTGTTTTTATTTGGCGTGGTTGATTCTCGCCTAGTGTGCAACCCATCAAACTGCATGCCTGACTTGTTCATAATATCTCGCCTATTTAGGATGTACATCAATGTAATGTAGTAGCTCCCTCTGAGTTTGGGTAATGTATGTAAGGTATCGAATGCACCCAATGAGCCAAGTATGGTAACCACCTGGACAGCTTACATAGACGTATGACAGCTAGCCAGCTTGGTAAGAGCTCACACGACAGCACACCAGACGGCCAGACAGACAGACAGACAGACAGACAGACACACAGACCCAGCTTGCTCACCGTAGCTCGACGACACAGCTCAGCTTTCCAGTAACATCATGTCAAGATCGAGCAGCGTAATACTATAAATGGGGCTCCATAATAAACTGGATGTTGTCCGGACGGTGCTAACTGAATTGCATAGAACGAACGGGGACGGCATGCGGCAGCACGGTAGCTAGGCATGCTTAGGCGGGTCGAGTATCCAAAAAACCGCGTTTCCAAGTGCAAAAAAGAGCACTGGAGTGCCCCAAAGCTGTGGAGCGCCCAGTGGACATGTATGGCGTCCAGGCCGTTCTGCCCGGATCTCTAAAAGAGGATCTACGTTGGCAGCCCGTATGCAGCCGTAATTGGCTCTGGTCCTTGGTAGCACCTACACGAGATGTGGCCCAGTTTGGCCGTGGCTTGGCGGTCGAATAGTGCCGATGAAGGTTTCAATTCACGTAGCACCAAGGTAGTAAAGACCCGGCTCGAGATCCCCATTGTCCATCCTGTCCATCGCAATTGTCTGCCTGTGGGTTTGGCGGCTGTCAGATGTTACGTACGTGGACTCCTGAAGAGAAATAAGGGGTCCGGCGCAGTGTGGTGTACAGTGGTGTTGCACATGAACGTAGATGGAGTGTGTTGTGTTGTGTGGGTGGGTGTGAACTGGCGATTCGAAACCAGGATTTCGCCCATTCTATCCTGGCTGCAAATCGTCAATCTGAGCCCGGTCTCCAACCTATCACATACACTTGACCAAACAATACAAAACGACCTACCCAAAAGTTTCGGTTTTCGGCACAGCCTCTCCAAACTCATGTGGCATTGCAGGCAGGAGCTTCAATAACACGAACCGCTTTTACTTTTCCTTTAAAGTTACATAGCTCTGAATGAGTCAAGAGTAAATAGAGACGATTAGCAACAAATTCGTCTTGTGCGAATTGGCCTTCTTACTCTCAGTTTTCTTACTTTTAAAACCCCCCCGTTATATCTAACGAGGCTCAACTTTGTTTTTCTCTGATGTTGAATTTTCTCTCTTTAGTGTAAACCCCTTGGTCTATTCTAGTGCGCCTCTTTATGGTGGACTTTTGTCTAAGAAAAACAAAAAGACGACCCCGTATAGTACGTCATTTGGTCTTTAGTGGTGGATATGCCCCCAGTATAGCATGCAACCTATACCAGGGACAGTCAAGGTCTTTACATGCTTGACAAGCTGATACTCGACCCTTTTCAGCTCTAGGCTCTAGCCACGTCGCATTTCTTGCCGACGATGCTCTTCTTTCGTCCAGGAACGATCCCGACCGTCGAGTCCCGGTAAACAAATCCCCTTTCCGAAAGAGGATGCGGCGATGTTGGACCGCAATCAAATGGCTACGGTGAAGAAGAAAAAATACAATAAATGGCAGCAGTCGTCGCATGGATAGCTGCAGCCAGAGCTCACTAAGCCTTATTTGCGGCAAGGCAATTAAAGCCGCGTGCTTTAAGGTTTCGTACCTCATCGCCAATGATTCAGATTTGGTGGGAAGCATTTCCTTCTTTGCACGAACTTTTATATCCATGTGCATTCACTACCATGGAGAACTCGCATGCAGCACATTATCTCTGCTGGTCATCCCTGTAGAATGGCTGGGCAATCGAGTCGTTAACGAGGGTGATACCGATGAACTGTCTGAGGAACAACACCATCCATACAGAAAGCAGCGCCGATCCGGGCACTGCGACAAGCGTCTCTAGCTGAACCCTGGCCACCATGTTTTTTCGATGCTTTGGTCGCGAATTCTCTCTTGATCCAACAGGAACATTTGTTTCCTGTAAAGAAGTGCCGTGGTCATTTCGGACTAAGCACAACTCTGAGTTAGATTTGCTGCAACCTGGAGCCGAGATCGTCACATTTCCTAACCAATTCAGCAGTCGCATACGTACGATCACCGATGCCAATTCCAAAAAGAAGCTTATAGTGTTTGATACAATACCATGGGCGCATAATCCTTTGCGCTCTCTTTGGCATGGGTCCAACAAATTCAGCATAACTTTGCACTGATAAGATAAATTAGCACAATCAATAAACAGACTTGCACCGAGGCTGCAACGCGACAGCCGCTGGGCTGGCTCGGCCGATGGGAAATTGCAAGCTGCATGCAGAGACGGGAGGTCGATCCTTGCAGCAGCAACGGTATCGTTCCTGTTCGGGGGAATTCTTGTCACTTGTGCAACATTCAATCTCGCTCCTCCTGCAGATAACGCCTGTTTGCCGCTATCCATTGAGGCAAACATTTCCGGTTGGGAACAATCTACAGTACAAGAGCGCTCAAGCTCATGGGTGCTGGGTGCTAGTCCCAGCAGAGAATGGCAATATCAGGAACAGGTACAAAAGCAGATGAGATTTTCCCGGCTGCCGGCCAATGAAGACGAGCTGATTGACCTATCATACGAGTACAGTATTGTATGTGGTATCTTATCAATTAGCGATATGACATTGCCGCGAGCTGCGCAGCTAGAATGAGCAGGCCAGAGTATGTATTTCTGATATACAGAGTACTGAAATGCTGCCCTTCAGCCGAGGGTTACAGGTATGTACAAGGTAACAAAATATTGTGCAAGAGTACGCGTCCAGGACGCGGCAGCATTTGTGATTGGGTAGGTCCATCAGACCTTTGGATTTCAAAGATTCCTGGTAGACCTGTCATGTCTAGTCGTATCACCATGAAACGATGAAAAGAATGTGGTAGGGTAGCTGCGGTTATCTCAAAAGATCCCTTGCCTCGCGACCTGAGCATTTTCACACTCATTGTGTTCCCGTACCAAGTCACGTGTGCGCTCTGCGCTGGATCGTGTCACGGAAGAATATGGCGCCTCTGCTGTCTCTCGGTATGAGGACTCGATGCACGTAGCGCTTGATATTGTTCGTGCCGGCCTTTGTGCCACCATTACCGTGCAGGAACCCGTGGGACGACATGGACGTCGGGGGGCGTATCAAACGGACACTCTCTGGCCTGAAAGCCATCTATCTACCATGTAATTGTCGTGTATTGCACTAGAAGATAATGCAATGCTGCATGTTGTGAGATATGAATAGACGCCAACTATCTAGATCCTGAAGCGAAATTCAAGAATTGTCCTAGACATACACACGGAGCGATGTTGAAATCGAGCGGATAAGCAATGTCGACTATCGATGTTTAGGTGCCATGCCCACGTGTAGCGTCCTTCCCTGACATCGAGATAGAGGATGTAAGCTTATCATAGAGTGACGATAGCTAGATATCGCTGCTCAACTATATCGAGCATGGTTATGGATCTAATGCATTGTCTACTAAGCTATTGTTCGCGACCTTTGAACCACGGCTCTCGTGGTTCAGGAGGCATTAGTTCTGGAACGGACCATTTGGAGCTTGCAGCTGACAGCTGTCGTTGCATTTGCAGAGCCCGAGGAAAAGAGTCGGTGAAAAATATGACATAAATGCGACTTGGAAACTACAAGAAAAAGGCCATTCGTCTTGTTGATCGAGACTTGTCGATGCAGTAGTGAATAGTTCTAAACCCCAAAGGATAACAAGTTCAGGTCCTAGCGCAGCTATTGAAGCGGTGTGGGCTCATGGACAGCTGATTGATTCTATGGTATGGAGCCTGCCTCTACCTGGGAATGCTATCCGATTTGCCAATCAGCAGGATGCGTTGTTACCCCATGCTCGGCACATAGGGCCATGAAGAATTTGAAGCTTTCACGACCAATCGAACCTGATGTTCAAATTTTTTTTTTTTACCAGGGGCCCTATTGCCAACGAAGAGACAAGAGAAGTCCAATTCGTGCAGCCATATCTGGATGGCATGCCACGCAACCGCGAATCCATCATGCACCATCCGCCTGACGACCAAGCACATTAAACAGGCGTAGCTTGAGAAAGATTTCGAGTTCTGCTCCAGAGACACTCCAAAGCTGGTCGAGTCAAGACATAAGTGAATGCACCTAAATATGCGCAACCCTCGACTCCCCCACCTGAGCCAAAACTATACACATACTAATATATTATACCGATGAGTGGATTTGGGTATACAGTCATTGATCTGGATTATCAAACACTGAGTAAATGTTGTAAACTACTTGACCTATAATCATCCTTTACGTCTACTAGATCTGACTTTTTTATCAGTCGCTTGAAAGCAGCCACTGTTTCTTGAACGACAATCGCCACAGACTAGCCGAGACCATGTCTAGGAAAACGATGCGCAGCAAGGATTAAATCAGAAATCAGATCGTGTTCAGGCCGAACCACGAGTCAGGCCCATGTTCGAGTGTCAAGACGCTATTAGCGATTTAGAAATGCATTTCTGCATTGGTCGACTTTCAGCTCATGTCCCATTGGTAGGTAGGTATGTGGCTAACCAGTTGCACCCACTTATGCAATGCACCCCCTTTTGCAACGGATTTTTAACAAAGTCCGATATAATACACATAATATAATTAAATATTTTCCCACTATAACACACTTAAATTAATTTTTTAAATTATAGATTTAATTTTTACGTTATTTTTTAATTATAAAAGGCTGTATTTTAAGGAAATTATTAATAGGAACCTATTCTTTTTATGGTATTTTTCGCAGCCGTTTATTTAATTTATTTTAAGCAGATTTAATATATGGAAAACTAGCAAATGCCTGGTTCGGATTAAAAGTGATTATTTAACGTTTATCGGGCTTATATTTACCTAGTTTTATATTTAAAAGTAAGTTATTTTAGCGCGTTATAGCTAATTTTATTATTATTAAATCTAATATTTTAGCCGTTTTTATTATTAATTACCTTATTTCCCGCCTTAACGCCAAATGCTTTTTTTAGATAAAAAAAAAAGCATCCCGAAGATTTTTACTATTATAAAAAGTTATAATAGCAATTTTAGCTATATCTAAAGGTTTGGGTAATATATATAAAAGGAGGGTCGGGATTAAAAGAAAAAATTTAGGGTTATTTAATATTTAATTAGGATTTAAGGGCTATATACCCGTTTTACGCCAGCTATTTTATATAATTTTTTATATAAAAGCTAATTAATAAACCGTAATATAAGCTATAAATATTCTCTGCTTTTAAATAAATTTAATTACTATTATTTTACGCTATTTGCCAAATTATTAATAATAACAATATTTAAAAAAAGAAAATATATTTTTATTAAATAATTAAAAGGCTTCGCTAATATATATAAATAGGTATATTAAAGCGATCTTTATACGATAAGCTATAAATATAAATTTTAATAATAAATAAATATTATAACCATTTAATATTAATATCCTTTAAGGGCGTAGCCGCTGCGTATTTTTACGGGGCCTCGTTTTTAGGCCGAATATTTATTTAAGCTACGAAAATGCTATAATAAAATTAAATTATTTTTTATATATAATAATAAATTTAGCTTCCTTTAGATTTTTAGGAAACTATTACGCTTATAACGTTATTTTTCTTAAAATATAAATTATTATAATTATTAAACTAAAAGCGTTAATATTATAAATCGCAATTATTTATCTAATCGCTTCCGATTTCTAAATGCGAAAGCGACATAATTTCGATATGCTTATAATAATCCCTTTTTTAGCTTTATTTTTTTAAACCCTAGTTTTATTTATATTATATATATTTTTAAGTTTAATTAAATATAGCTTTAGGACCTTATTTATAAATATATAAAATTTTTAAATAGCTTTAAAATTAATTTTATTAATCCGATCGGCATCGATAATTTATCCTAGCTTTATAGCTAAATATAAATAGCGTTATACGAATTTATTTACTTAATTCTTTCTAATATAAATAGCTTAATTACTAAACTAAATATTAATAATAATTTGCGAAGCTATATTTCGTACGATTTATTTCGAAAAAGCTTATCCGTATTATTTTTTATATAAAATCTAATTTTTAAGCTTTTATTTTTATAATTTTAAAAAAATTTGCGTTAATTCGTAGGTATTACGATAAAATCGCGCACCTTAAAGCCTACGCGATAAAATAAATATATAAATACTTAAATCGCGTGCAATTTTAGTTAATTTTTCACCGTTTTCGACCTTTTTAATTGCTTTTTTTATATCGCGTTCGTTTAATTTAGTTATTCTAAAAAAATAGGATCAATTAAACAAATGGCTGTTAAGATATCATAAAATATTATAATTAGGTTGCATTATAGAGTGGGAAATAACACGTTGCAAAAGGGGGTACGTTGCATAAGTGGGTGCGGCTGGTTAGTGTCCTGGCACCTGTAGAGTGCATTGTTAGGCAAATCTAGGCTGTTGCTTCTAGTAGTTTACATGGTATGTACAATTTGAACTTTTGTTATGTTGATATTATCAAACTACAACACATCTAGTATTTTATTATACAGTGTATGTGTCGCGATCAATCCATCTTTTGAGCCATTGACTGTTAATCACAACTCACTGAAGTGGACTGATGCGGGCAATACGTACGTCATAGCAGGCAAAGTATCCGATCTCGGTTCCGTACCATATTGGCGGGTGAGAGACAGCCGTCAGTTTGCCTATCAAAGCAGCCAGCCCATTGCGCGCCCGTTGATGTAAAAGGCTGGCTGAACCTGCCCTCTTTGGAATGCCCATCTTTGATACAAATGCCTTCTTCCGCGCGAGGTTCAATTTCAATTAAAAGAAGACCGGACGGTTTCTATATTTACTTGCTCTCATTTGATTTCTATTGAATCGGTGCAGAACATAGATGCCCGACTTGAAGGGGGCAAGATCCACAAGCTTTGCGATGTCAATCATCAGAACATGGGTCTCGTGGGGATTATGAGGGTACAAAGCAATCTCTCTTCAGTACGCAAGGTGTATTCTTGGATCAAAGTTCTTGGTCGCATATTTCGATTCAACTAGGCGCTGGCACTTAATCAAACACGTGTTTTGACTCATTGCCTCTCTTCTTCTCATCTACTCACAATCACGACTTTGTAGAATTCGCTTGCGTGCCAAGTTATCGCTGAGCCATGACAAGGCCGTTTTGGCACATGTCAGCAGTATACCCAGGCCGGTAGTTCAAGAGATTGTAGGTACACAGTAGGTATGCAGGCTGCTGCCCCCCAACCCAACTGCCCCGCGATCCGATCCGATCCCGCACGAGTCGATTGGAATTGCACACGAGGGATTCTCTTTCTCTCTGCGCGAGTTCGCTTCGTGTTGGGGAATTTCAAGATTTTCTTTCATCTTTCGCAATGCGCCTCCTGAAAACATACTCCTGAGCTGTCGTCCTCTAGACTCTAGACTATTGTTCTACGGAACACTGATGGAAGCCTGAGCTGAATATCTCCTTATTGTCAGGTCCACACCAGCTTGGACCGTTCCAGAAATACCGACCATTCGATAGATTGCGACTACGAAGACCCCGGCTTCTCCCGAGAGCGTCATTGGACGCACGTCAGGCCGGCCGCCGGTTAGAGGTGGGAAGACATCGTGAAATCCCCACGCAACTCCACCACCCGACCTGGAACGTAGCTACCAAAATAGCGGTGCGCCTAGGTGCACCCATTTGAGCGTTCGTCACGGGGCTAGTTGCGCCCGGGGTGCTGTGTTGGGTCAGGGACACTGCCATGGCAGCTAATTAGTATGTCTCTGGGGGGTATTCTTCTACACGAAACCCCATACTCAAGCGACAACATCATATGACTACTACTACTGCTACTACTTCCTCTTATAATCTGTCGTTGCCGTCTTCATTTATCTGCGTCTCCCCCGTCGTCCCCCGACATCCTTCGCACGCTTCCTTTGGTCGCATTGCATAAAGATGGCAGACGTACCCATGCCCGACGCTCCGGCGTCCGACCCTAAGCCCCGCCGCCGCTTTGCCCCTCAACTTGTCGAAGAGACGGTCAAGTCTTCGAAAGCCAACAAGGAGCCGGAATCTCGCGCAACTGAGGATGTCGCTACGGCTTCAGAGCCAGAAAAGCCTCGTAGGCGATTCGCGCCTCAGCTTGTGGAGGAGACGACCAAATCGTCAAAAGTCAAGAATGAACAAGTAGCCGAAGACAGCCAAGAGCCCGCCCCGCCGTCCGAGAAGCCTCGCCGCCGATTTGCGCCCCAACTTGTAGAGGAAACGGTCAAATCCTCAAACAAGAGCGAGTCGTCTTCAGCAGCGGCCGAGGCTCCGAAGCCCAGGACCACAAGAGATGCGTCCGTGCAAGTCGATGTCGACATGAAAGATGCAACGTCGACCCGACGCCGATTTGCACCCGTACCAATAGAGACAACCTTTGATTCATACCGCGTGGGCAAAAACCCTCATGGTCCTACTGCGGAACTCACACCCGATCCCTCGCCAACCGATGCTCTCCCGCCAATACCGGCACTTCCGTCTGCACCCGTCATAGAGACGAGAAAGACATCGGATCAAAAACCCAAAAGGCGGTTCGCTCCGCAACTGATTGAGACATCAAGGAGGGCCAAGCGAGCGGGGCAAGACGGCCCAGCCACCAAGCCTACCGACAAAACCGACATCACACCAGGTACAAATCACATCTACGTGCAGAAGCCAAAGAGGAAGCAGCAGCCACCTAGTGCTCTCCGAACAGCTCATGGAGCTAGTAGTGTAGAGAGCGGAGATCAAAGTCCTCGCTTTCTCCCGCGGAGGCAGCAGTCATTGAAGCAGCATTGCAACACGAGGCGAGCTACGCGCGCCAACTCTTATCTTCCGGAGCTTGAAGTCATACCTTCGTCCGAGTCAGACAAGTCTGATGACGAAAATGGAGCCCCCAAGGGTGCAGCTTTTAGCATTGGGGCGCCGGCAAGGGCTCCTTCTGATGGAGAGACGTGGTCAACACGTAACCCCGACGCAAAAGACAGGAGAGAGTCTTGTGATGAAAGGTCCAATCATTACCTGCTGGCAGTGGCTGCTAGGGAAGCCTTTAGGCAGCGCGAACTTGAGACCGCCATGTCAGCATATCCCAATGGTCTGCCACCGGCCGGAGTAGAGCATTTCTTCGTGCGCGATAACTCTGAAGATGATGTTGCGTATGAGGAACCTCTGAGACATGGGACGTCCAACCTGATCCGTCGTAAGTCGACAGATCCAACATGGGCAGTATCAGAAATGCGTCAGCATGCCGAGAAGCTGGCTAGCAAAAATAAACAGACAAGGGAGCCAACATTTGACGACGATTTGGATCAGATGGATATAGCACCTCCACCTGAGGATCCTTTGTGGACAACCACCGGGCCTCGACCACCTTCGCGCACACAGCTACAGAAGGTCGAGTCGCAAAGCCCCTGGCAGAGCCCCTATCTGATTGCGCAGTCCCCTCGAATCGGTGCGCATACCGGAGCCGCTGACCGCGGTTTTGCATCGTCCCCCCGCGTCCAACCTGAATCCACGGGGATGAAGGCCGGTCCATTCAGCATGCCTTTTGCAAACTTCAACACCGGAAAAGAAGATCGTGATCTTATGCGTCAGCAAAAACGGAAATCTCCACCAATGTTGGGAGAAGACTTGAAGTTCCGCACATGCCCGAGTCCCAAGGCCACGCGAATGGAACCAGATCATCCATGGCCTACTCACGGAGATGGGTCCCGTCCTGAGGAGAGGCAGCGTGATCCCTCTGGTGAAACAGGTCTATGGCGCGGCTACTGCGTAGGACAGGCGCCTGAAGACATGGTACAAAGTGCAGGCTTCAACCCGCCGGCACTATTGGCCACACCTGGGGAGCCTGCGTCTCCCGCAGACCCCTTTGCCATGGCTTTTTCTGCTAGTATGACAAGTGACCACACTGCCCCTCGAACGCCCACATCGCCTTCAAGACGTGACCCGCCCAAGGGCTTACATATGCTCCATGGACTGGACGACCGTCTCAAAATGGAGAAGGCCCGCAAAGACCACAAGGAGCGACTGCTAGCCGAGTTCGACGATGCTTTTATTACGCAAGTATACAACTATATCAGCCTCGGATACCCTGCCATGGCGAGATCCTTTGACGACGAGCTCAGTAAAATCAGTGGCATTCCTATCAATGAGCTGCGCCAAGATGACAACAAGAAGATCGAAAAGGGCTTCATGCTCGAAATGGAGCTCCGAGTCGGCAGCGATAGCAGTAGTGATGAAGAGATGCGGACGCCGGAAGAAGACGAAAAGAGAACACGGAAGCCGCCACGCTGGAGAGCACTTCGCTTGTATATCCTCGAATGGGCAAGGCAACATCCCGACCTGGGCGGTGACGGCAACACTTCGGGGTGGGGTGTACGGGCGAGAAGGGGCAGCTGGGCTATATAGGTAGACTTAAGACATAGAAGTTGCATCAAGACGGGGTATTATACTAGAAAAGAGGTTGTCGGGAGGTAGTATAGCATTTATATTGGCTGGGTCGACTTTCAGGACTGGGTTGCGAAGCGGATTAGGAGTTTTGAATGTGTACAAACATTCGTGCGAGCTTATACAATGGGAAATATGGAAAGGAAAGCCTGGTCAGGCTGTGGCGTTTTGGGGTTGGGTCACCAAGATTGCTTTTTCGAAAGGTCATCATCAAACATGAATGAACATATACCTATTGATTCTCCTGCGTTGAATACCATCATGCTTATATTCCATGGTTGCAATGTCTCGTGTAAGCCCCCACCCAATAAAACGCGTCGTTTCTCCAACCCAGACGCAGACCACCTTGAATGGATAATAGGTGTCCATGTATGTACCAATGTTTGAAAGGACGGAAGATCATATTCCGGTGAATGAACCCGACCCCGGGACTGGACCAATTTTACCAAGTGGCATTCCAAATGTCCACGACAATCCTGTTGCAAGCAAGACCAGATTGCCTTGGTGATTGTGGCATTGCTTCCCTCGTGAGATGAGCTTCAAATCAAACTAATGGCATTTTTCTTGAGATAATTTGAATTCAAGATTCGATAAATCGTTATCACGAGAGGGCCGCGGCACCCAACACTACACAATGGGCCGTCTGAGCATCACTGCAGCTATGGCCGTCTTGGCCTTGGCGGTGCCCCTGCTGTGCCGTCTGATAGTGCCTTGGCTCGAAGTTGGCACGGCTTGGGCTTCATCTCGTTTCCAGTTTCTTGTCCCGTTCTCATCCCACTGGGCGTCGTCATCAGCGCTGCCCAGCAACGCTGCCGCCGCCGCCCCCTACGTGTGCAGACCGCACGCGTACACGACAGAGATTGTCTCGGTCGACCCGCTGGTCATGTACCTGCGCGACTTCGTCCCAGAAGCCGAAGCAGCCGCCCTCGTCGCGGCGGGCGAGCCCGCCTTTGCGCCGTCCGAAGTGACCAAGCACGACCGGAAACAGCACACGTCGGACCGGACGTCGTCGTCGGCGGCGCTGCCCATTGACGATCCGGCCGTGGCGTGCGTCCTGGGCCGCGCCGAGGCGTTTCTGGGCGGGCTGATGGACTTTGGGTCGGATGCCGAGATGGGCCCGCCCCAGCTTGTCCGCTACACGGCGGGCCAGCGGTTCAATCTCCATCATGACTGGTACGAGAGGCCGCAGCCCGCGCGCCGCGATAAACTGCGCCTCGGCCGGGCGTGGAATCGCGCCGCCAGCTTTTTTGCGATACTCGAAGACAATTGTTCTGGCGGGGAAACGCATTTTCCTTACCTACAGCCGCCGGCCACGGTTGCTGCTGCCGCCCCTGGGGGCCATCATCGGCGTCGGGATGTTAATCATGGTAAAAACGGGACAATGGCGTGGTACGAGCGCACCGAGGAGGACGGGGGCGGGATCGCCTTTAAACCCGTCCGTGGCAACGCCGTGTTCTGGGTGAATCTGCATGCCAATGGGACAGGCGACGAGCGGACCATGCACGCAGGTCTTCCGCTGGGCGATGGGTTGAAGACGGCCATGAATATCTGGCCCAGGCAGTATTACCTGTGATGAATCCAACAATCAACACGGTAAGGGTTTTCGTTATGCTTCAAGATGATATATGACAGAGACAGGGTATAATCAAGTTTCTTGAGAATATATCCCAAACCATATGATAGTTGCCAAGTCAAGTGTATGCCATTGCCTACCAATGGTTACTGATGGAAGCGGTCTAGCTTTCTTTACACTAGTAGAAGGCAGGGAAAAGGATGCTCATAGGGCTGAAGGTGTACACAGACCAAAAGAGAATCCTTCGCGTGTCTATCTCTGGTCTGAGCACGAGCAGGGGTGAAAGATGGATGTGAGTGCGAGTAACCATCTCTACCTGCAGGATTGTATGTGCCTAGACATGATTAATAACACTATTCCATAGCACATCTGCCCCGCGTCCATCTAACAGCTACACCACATCAGTAGATTTTAAGACGGTTGGAGTCCAGACGCGGAGGGATAATTTCGTGGCTGGCCAGTCCCACGTGGGAGATTACCGCCTTTGGGCCGAGTCGTACATACATGTGCGTAGGTATGCAGTAATTGGTGAGATGGCTCTTCCATGACGAAGTGCGTCTCACACTCACTTCTTCACTCATTCGAGGAGCTGATCACATCACGTCAAAGAGAGACCACCTTCAGCTTGCTGCATGGGTGCTGATCTGGCGATCGGTTTCAACGCCAGATCGCAATTCTTAGCAGATAGCAAGATGGGTATGTGTAGATCTTTGAACAAAAGGCCCGGTCAAATCAGTTCAAGAGCGGATACATTTTGCTATTACCAGCGTATAAGATGTTACTATAACGATGATAGTACTGGGGGGACTACTGCACCAACATTCCACTACGCCGGGATATTCATTTCGCTAGCGAATGCAAGTCCATGAAAGCGGATATGATGGCGCTTTGCTTACTTGGTTGGGCAAGGTCAGCTCAAGATGTATGTAAAAAAGTGTGACTGACTGCTATTAGGAAAATGAAAAAGGCTCGTCGGCATCAAGAAGGCAAAGGTTCATCTCACCCAACATTAATATTCGGGAGCACGAGAATACGGACGGCAGAGAGAGAAAGAGAGAAGGTGCTAGATTTCATTATTTGGGTTGAAGTTTGCACCTGGAAGTTTCGGAATGCCACTGACGTCCTGTCCTCCACCAACCCCCCAAACAAGATGCCAGGCTGCCAGGGGGGTCACAGCATGCACTGGCTGACAAGCAGCAGATTGCTCGGGGCCCGGCTGGTGATCATTGCAGAGAAGGCGGGTACGTACCCAAAGATAGGGCCTGAGTGGTGGTTTCGTCCCCTATCACTGTCCACTGTCAGTGGCCCTCCATTGCGGTCGGCCCGCAGGCCGCTACTCAGCTGTGGACTTGCTTGGTTCTAGCGCATCGGCTACAGGGGTTGATCATGGCGCTGGGTAGTGGGGCCATAACGTCACATCTCTGCGCGCCCCGGAAGATTCCAAGTTTCGAGTCAAGTGGTTTTGGCTGGTGTGTGACAATTTTCCCAGGGCGATCCTCTTGCAAACACCCAGACCGACCAACCGACCGGACGAGACGGGGGCCCAGGCCAGATTTTATTATAGTATTACTACTTGGTTCAACTATTACCTGGACCTCTCTTTTTGTGCATTTTCTGTTGCTCAAACAAGAATATGTTATTGAGGCGTGCTTCCTTTGCTATTTGATCAAGGAGGAACGGTTCTAGCTGTTCAATCTTGTCTATTCCCGTCTCCCTCCTCTCAGCCGTACAATGGGGGCCAACAGCCAACCCACGAATTCATCGCCGTCGCCGTCGCTAAGCGAAAACAACACAACCCAGAACAATAACGACAACACGCGGCGAGGCCCCCGTCGCTTTCTGCACCCTCGACAGTCGGCCATTGGTCTACGGAGACTTGGCTCTTCCACGAGACAAGATGCTGGGCAGGTAAACAACAATGGCAACAAGCCGCCGCCTCAGGTGGTGCGCTCCATGCTAGATGTTGACGATTACGCCGATCGAGGATCTATCAAGCTCCGGAGGCCCGGAGCACGGAGTGCCGCCGAGCCTCAAACTCCCAACAATGTGCGTTCCATGTTGGATGTTGACGACAACACTGAAAGGGACACCGACGCTGCCGACTTTGCTTCCACTGATGGCGTCGCCGCCGCCGCCGCCCCCACGCCCGCAAACAAGGAGCGTATGGGACGTTTCGGCCGCATGAAGATTCTCGGCCGGAAGCCCAGAGCCGGTTCTCACGGTCAGGATCAGCTCATTGTTCAGGATGAGTACGATCCGAGCGTCGTAGATATGCTGGACGTTGTCGGTAAGTTTAGACAAAATGCTACTTGAGACCCATGTTTCTCACCAGGAGCGCCGCTGACGATGGCCAGATCCCGAGGTTGCAACCTTAAACTCTATCACAAACGTCCAAAACTCTCTCTTCATCCCCTCTCTGGGACGACTTGTGAACAGACGCCCGACTTATAACCTTTCAAGCGTTCCACGCTTGCCTGGCGCCTTTCCTCCAGAGGCCAATGAAATGAGCCGGGCACAAACACCAGATCGCCTTCAACCGATCGAGTCAAATGAGGCCAGCGAGGCAGGCACTCCTACCACCGAGGATGAACAAACACTAGGACGCCCATCAATGGAGCGAATTCCCAGCACCATGACGGACCGCTTCTATGCTGTGCGGCCTTCCAACACATCCCTAGCAGATTGGAGCGATGAAGATCTCGCCGAATTAAACGATCACGTCCGTCATATGCTCCACTCAAAACGCTCCGCTTTCAAGCGTAGAATGAAGGCTTTCGGCCAATACGTGCGCAAGCCCTTGGGATTCTTCGTCACCTTGTATGCCACCTTGATCACTCTCTTTGGTCTGGCCTGGGTACTCTTCCTCATTGGCTGGATTAACGTCGGTGGTAAGCAATTATATGTCA
This sequence comes from Pestalotiopsis fici W106-1, assembly GCF_000516985.1. Taxonomy (NCBI): domain Eukaryota; kingdom Fungi; phylum Ascomycota; class Sordariomycetes; order Amphisphaeriales; family Sporocadaceae; genus Pestalotiopsis; species Pestalotiopsis fici. Next base: position 2,758,849 of record NW_006917096.1, read on the forward strand.
TCAACGTTATTGACAATGTGCTCGTGGCTCTCTTTGCCATTATGGGTGACGGCCTAATCCCCTGGCGTCTCGTCGATACCTATCACATGATCTTCATTGCACGCTACCATCACCTCACCTGGAAACTTCGCGACAAGATGGAGGTCCCAGAGCTAAAGGACAAGAACGATTTGCCCTCCCAGCCAGTCGTTTCAAACCCCGAAGAGCAAAGGGATCTCGAGGCTGCTCGTGATCCTCATTTCAAGGAGGGAGAATATTCTGTCCTGACTCCCGAGCAGCAGAAAAAGCTGGAACACCACCAGAACAAGTTTGCTAAATCCCACACTTTTTACAAACCGCACGAGACGGAGACGCACTTTGCTTTTCCACTACGTCTCCTCGTCGCCATTGTCGTCTTGCTGGATTGTCACTCTTGTTTTCAGCTCGCCCTGGGCTTGTGTACTTGGCTCATTGACTACCGAACGCGACCTGGTGCGTTGACTGCGGTCATCCTTTGTTGTTCCATTGCCGTCAACACCACGGCTGGCATCCTTATTACCATTGGTGACCGGCGGACGCGTAAAAAGGATGTCGTGGAACGCATGTTCCGACAGGAGCTGACCGAAGAGGCCATGCGCCGAATCGAGCACAAGAAGGAAAAGGAGGCGAAGGAGAAAGAAAAGGCCGAGAACCGACTACACGATATCCAAGAGGAAGATGGCATATGGCCACTACCCAAGATCGACTTCTTGCATAGAAACAGCGACGACAACAAGGGAAAGAGCAGAAAGAGTGGAGAACTCAGCAGAAAGTCTCTTGATCAAAGCAGGAAATCTCTTGACCAAGTAGGCAAATTCACTTCCAACGTTGGCACCCGCAGTTCCAAGAGTATGGACGAACCGCGGGTTTCGGGGGCGTTTCCCAAAGAGGAGAATTGAGCGTTCAAGGTGCTGTTTTCTTAGAGATCCATCTTTAGATCAGCATAGACGTAATGATTGTGTGTGTATTTGGATGGTAATATGTTTTTCTTTGTCTTTTGGTTTTTAGCGTCATGAAGGAACTATACCCAGATATATGCAAGTTGGATAGTAGTAATCACACACTCACCAGACAAGCGCATATTACGCCATGGTTTAGAATAGAAAGATTTGTTTCCTCTCAATTCGACTCATGTACTTGTGAGATTGGTTTGTTTCATACCAACTTGGCTAAAGCCTACGTTGTGCCTGGAATCACAGGTTGATGAGGAGCAAGATCAGTGTATAGGGGCACGCATGGATTTCGGTCAGACTGAGGCACACTACTATATGACATCTTTTTTCGTGGGTATTATCCCTCACTTTGAATCATCATGAAAGCCATGAACCTTGAGCAGAGATACAAGGAGGGCAATGGCCACAAGACATGTCCTTTTCCTCGAGCCAGAGTTCAAATTAGCTTTTCCAACAAAATCAAAGTTTTCTTGTCCAAATTCTTGCAACACAATTTTCCTCCCAACCTTGGAGAATAAAAAGAAGATTTCGTGTAAGTGCTTGTTTGGCACGAGTGCATGTCAGCAGCAAATAATTAGGATCGAGTATCCGGGCATTGATCAGACACTTGTCAAAGAAAGTTTGGTTAATTGGAATTCGAGACCAAGGTATAAATCATAGGAGCTTGGCAGCTCATCACATCAAGAAGTGCGGTATATCACAAGAGATGCTGAGATGGGTGTATCAATTAAATATGCTGGAAAATTGGATATGCTATGCTACCGTCGGAACTCCATCATATGCCAATGTCTATCAGCGGGTATTCCGCAACGCTAACGCGGACAGAAAAAAAAAAAAACAGACTACCACTCTGAATGCTTTGTAGATCTCCTACCGAAGATCGGCCTCTCAATCTGGGCCAACAGGCGGCCAACTCATCCTGACGGTAGAAATAGAATTCCAACAGCCTCGTGCCGTGTCGCCAGATATCTGGAGAACGTATTGACACGTTGAGTTGCGCGCGACAAATAGTCGCACGTCGGGAAAAAATCACAAACGCCTCTTATATCTCATTTCCCCTTCTGATTCTGTGATGACAACACAATATCCACATTTCTCGTCCCATCGTCATCTCGTTTTGCAAATTAAAATCTCGCTAAATTGTCTCGATCCTTAGTAACGGCCAAAAGTTGCCACCAGGTTTGTGGTGTGTAATGTGCCTCCAATCGTGGTTCGTTCTAGGATGATGCGTTGTGCGCGTATGCGGGTCCTTATCGGTAAAGCTGGGAAACGATGCCATTGAATTGGTTTGTTTTTTTCTTTCTTGCATAGATGTAAACCAGCAAAGTACATCTTAGGTTACTAAGCAGTCTCCGTGGCACAAGACCAAAGGGGCAAACGTCGTGGCTTTGCTTGGCGCATCATCATTTGAGTCCAGGCAGTTTAGTCGCCGTAGACATTTATCTTCTTGGCCGTCTCCGTACTGCCTACGCTGGTTTGTGTATCTCTGCGCCTTGCGCTAGTTGCGATCCTACTCAAGGGTTGAGCAGCCTGATCCCTGGCTGGACCCTTTCGCTTGGTCTTGGCCATGACAAGACCCTCGTCGCTGTCACTATCGTCGTCGTCATCGACCGCTCGTGACGAGTAGATGGAGGAATTCTGGCTGTGCAAAGATGCGGCAAAGTGCAAATGGACTGCACTATCCTCGGTGTCCAGTGTCTCTAGTGGGAATCCGGGTACGGATTTCTTGCCAAATGCTGGCGGGGTTCGTGAATCTCCATTTGATTCAAAGTGTGACGTTGGGTCGACAGAGCCCGGGCGTTGAAGGAACTCCCCCTCGGCGTCTGCGGAGACAGAGCTGGCACCACTGAGAAGGGCAGGTAGAGACGGGTCTGACCGGAATATTTGCGAGTCTTCTCGTGATTCTTTGGTCATACTGACTGGGCTCGTGAATTCACTTGGGCTTGTCAAGGGTGTTGTTTGGTTATCCACCGACCCTGACCTGGCAGTAATGATAGTTCCACTGGTATCGCGTCGAGAAGGAGGCGACGGCTTCTCCATAAAGTATGCATCGTCAGGTGATGGCGGACATGGAATGCTAGAAGGGTTGACCTCGGTCCTCGAGGCAATGAGCTCTTGCCTCTTGGCATGTTCTTCTTGTTCGCGTTGTTGACGACGAATCATTTGCTGGTGGGCTCTGGCAAAGGATTCAGGTGTTGATGGTTTGTACATTCTGGAAGGGGGCGTTCTTCCTTCCATCACCATGACTTGTTGACACGTCAGGGCGCGGTGATCTGTGTCGGGTAAAGACAACTGCCGTTCATGATGACTTGTGGAAAGGCTACTTGGATCAGATATCGGTTCCGTATGTCGGTATGTCCTGATCGCTTTCGGGGAGAAGAACAACGGCGACGCAAGAATATTGTTATCTTCAGAGAGGCCAATGCCTGTCGGTCTCCGAGGCGGCAGTTCCACATTACCCGGAGCAACGGCATTGCTGAGAGACACCTTTGGCTCTGCACGCTTGTCGGCACTGGCGAATAAACCTCGGTCGACGGAGCGTGAGCGAGAGCCATCATCAAGCGGTCGAACATCGCGGGCTTTCCTGAGAGATGCCATTGGATCCACCAGAGAATCAAGACCGCCGGCTGGTGTGGCTGGCGTTGTATACGGGATTGCCGCGGGGGCAGCCGTTAACGTTAGGAATGCGTTGTTTATTGATTGCGTGCGCAGGTGAGCTGGCTGGGCTGCTTGTTGGTAGGCTTTGCTAGATGACGTTGACATCCGTGACGAAGGCCTATACGGGAGATCTGCGTCTGGGTTAAAATCGATGGCAGGTCTACTGGGACGGCCGCTGTAATCTCCGCCTACCAAAGTCGCTCGTCGCGAGTGTTGTTCCGGCTCGTAACCGTCATCCGGGGAGCCCTGGGGGCTGGCTGTCACACTTTGTGCAAGAGGATGATGCTCATTGGCCGTGGAATAGTCGTCAGGGCGGATGCTCTTGCGGCGAGCATCTCTGGGAAAGATATGGGATGCAGGGGTTGTTGCCACGCTTTCACCTGCTGAGCTATTTGCACTGCTGTTGGCCCTTTTCCTGGTGGCTTGGCTCTCAACCTTGTCTGATGACCGGTGTGTTGTGAGCTTGCCCACAGCTTTCTTGGCAGCAGATCGCACTCTTTCGAGGAAAGTAAGGGGCACAACAGCACCACCAATATCCTTTTCATCGACCTGAATCTTGCGACCAGAAGATTGCCGTGATGGATCCGTGTCGTCGAGCCACGCCACCACGTCTGGAATGCCCTGTATGACCCAGGGATGCCGCTTGACGTCGCGAAGTCGAATGCGCTTGTCGGGGTTCTTGGTCAACATCCTGCACAATAAGTCGTAGAGATTCTCATCAAGAGTCTCGTATACTATCTCATCGTCTCCGCGATATCCGGGAGCACTGCTGGGTCGCAAGTAGAGTGATTGCGTAGATGGATTGGTCAGAGGGTCGACTGGCTTCAACCGCTGGTGTGGAATGTGAACCTCTTCCGTGGCAATTTTCTTGAACATCTGGAATTCGTCCTCGGCCATGAAGGGAATACGGGCGAAAATGAGACAGTATAGGGTTACACCCAGAGACCATACATCGATGAGCTCGGATATCTTGGGTTGTTGCTCTCGGTCGAGATCAGTGTAGCAGAGTTCCGGTGCGAAGAAGGCCGGAGTACCAACGGTTTTGGCCAGTTCCAGGTCGTCATCGAAATCACGGGCTTCGGATTCAGAAACAAATTCGTCCATATCCTCATCGCGCACAGGTCTACCAAAGTAGGACACACCAAAGTCGGCAATCTTTACCCTGTGGTCGCGGGTCCACAAGAGGTTTGCAGGCTTGATGTCCCGATGAACAATACCCTCGTAGTGTAGATACTCGAGTCCCAAAACAGTGTCACGGAAAGTGGCCCGGGCGTCCTCGATCGTGAAGCATGGAACATAGGAGAAATCGTCAGCAAAGGAATCATGCGAGTGACGATCGAAGTCAACGGATGACATGTGTGAAATGATGGAATCTGCCATGCTCGGAGATCTGCCACGGGACATGGCCTCTTCAGGATTGAATATGGCAGTGTCTAGTGCCGTGGAAGACCCTGGCTGGGAGAGCAGAGGACCGGGTGTCTCCATGTCGCTCGAATAATCGGCAAAGACGGAGGAGATATCCGGTTCAGAAGGTTGCGGCGTGCTTGACCTCGACGCATCTTTCAGGGAAGGTGCTCCGGAAGCAATCCTATGTGCCTCGCGTGCGCTTTCTTGACGCATTTCCAATTGATGGAACAAGGAATGGTCTTTCGATGCGTTTCGTGGGAGGGACAGTGAGCCTTCATCGTTGGCAGCACCGTACTCGATGCTCCAGTAGTCCTCTGCACCTCGCTGCTTCTGCTGCATCCTTGCTCTCTTGACTTCCTTGATGGCAACGCGTTTGTCCATGAGTTTCAAATATTCGGCTTCCTCCTCAGTGTCGACCTCGCCACGTTGTTCCTTTTCGATACGCCGGCGTTCGAAGGCACATATCCATGGAAGACCTTTCTTCCGCCATACAACCTCGCCCAACTCAACGTGCTCGAGAACCATGTAAATCTTCTTGAGTTCCGGGTCGTCGATAATTTCCAATAGCGCAACGACATTGGGGTGCCTGATCTTTTTCAGGATGGCGATTTCTTTCCTAGTCTTGTCTTGTGGTGACATGGCCGTGACCTTGCCGAGACGCCGTTTCTTGGAGAAGCGAGCTACGATCTTGATGGCAACATTCTCGCCAGTTTCGAGATTTCGAGCTAGTTTCACTTTTCCGTGAACGCCACGGCCAATTTCTTCGATCACTTCATACTGGTTGATAATTTTTCGTCCCGTCATGAGATCCAAATCAACGAGAGCCTTGTTGGTCCTAGAGCGTTCAAGAGTTAGAAAAGGGTATATTGGGCAACCTCTCACAGTACAAGGCCCAGTGATATGCGAAGAAAGAAAAAAGCCGAATACAAGGTTTTAGACGTTTTTTTTTTGAGAGGGGACTACTCACTCTCTAACTCTGTGGTTCTGCAGCGGGTGAAGGTAGGGGCTGCTGAGAGCCCCAAGCACCGGTGTCGACGCATCAGACACGGAGGTGGTGGGATACGCCATTTGCGTCCTGTTGGTTGAAGGACTGAAGAGCCCAGGTGATGAGATGGGCGTGTTGTGTACAGTCCGTGGGAAAAGATGGTGGAGGGGAGGGAGGTCGGTATGGAGACGGTGAGGGTTCTGCTGTGATTTTTCCTGGTCCATGTTGAGGATGGCCGAAGATTTGTCGGTGATGTCTGCCTCGCGGTGTGGTGATCTTCATTCTGATGTGAGCGTTTTCACAAATGCATGCTGCTTGTTGCAATCAAGCGGAAAGACGCAGAGCAAAAAGAGAACGAGAGCGAGGCGGGGCGGCGCTGCTGGGGTTTTGGGGCCAGCTCAGAAAGCCATTGCGCCAACTCGGGAATTTGTAGAGGAAAGCAGAAACTCGAGTGGATGTGAAGGTCTAGTTGCTGTCGTCGTCGTGCTTGCTGGTGTAGTTGGGTCCACCGGGTGTTTGAATGTGTAAAGCAGAGCTGGTCGTTGTGAAAAGCGGGAAAAGTTTATGGGATTGTGAGGTACGAAGAGCGTGTAGATTACAGAGAGCGGAAGCCAGAGAGGTGTGACGAAAGAATGGGCAGCAGGGCGAAAGATTCCCGCCGGATTTCTTACTTTGCGTGGCTACGATGGGTTGATTGCTGGGCCCCCCCGACCGACCGACATGGACCTGTTGGATTGATGTGGGCACTGGAAGTACACTCAGCAGTACCTTGGCCCGGAGTGAAAGCAGAGAGAGCAGAACAGAACTGGAGCAGGGCCCGCCTATCCAGCCCACCCAAATCTGCTCAGTGCTCTCGGCAGCGGTGGGGATTGCAGTGATCCATGCTCCTTCTCTGGCTTGCCTGCACCTACTGCTTGCTTGGCGCTGCTTCAATGTTGCTTCCTTGGTGCGCGAGGATGGGTACGTACCCGATATCTAGGCACTGTCTAGCTAGGTTAGTGCAGATATCTACCCACAGTAGCGTATTTTCCGGTGTACCCAACCAGATACTTGTCCAGATGGTGGGCACAGATTCAGGCTTTCTCTGGACAGTTCAGCGAAGGGGGAAGGGGGGGGGGAGGGCATTTCAGCTCCACACCCCTACAGGCCAGTAGGAGGGCTGGCTTTGGTACAAGGCAGCAGGTTGTTATAATCTATCTACAATGTACTGTGTACTGTGTACTAGTGGATTCACAGCAGCCCCCCCTGGTACCCGTAGCTCTAGGGCAAAGAAACATTGATCTCTATGCGGAACCGAGTGAGGCCAAGGGGAGGCCCCAACTGCTTGAGAGGGCTGGATTGATGCATCAGGGTCAAGTACTACCGTGGCTCCCGGCAGCATATCATCATCATTATCATGATACTGATCGTGCCCCTCGCTGGTCGTTTATGTTGATATGGTCGTTCGTCCGTCCCTCCGTTCCGGACCTGAAAAGACAGTAAATCTGCAATTTTCGTGACACTGTGTATGATAAATCTGTCATCCGGGTCTGCCGTACCTACATTATCTGGCAGGAAGCCAAAGCAGCCAGAGAGCCACAGCTTTGTTGAGGCGCCCAATCTAAATTGCGGCTCGAGGGTTGTTGGCAACGATGAATCCAAAAAGATTGGCTTTCGATGCATGCAAAGCCCAGTGTTGGGCCCCTTGGGTAGGGACAATTCAGCATCAATGCGGCGACAAAAACTCCACGTTTGGGACAGGACCCCCATCTGCCAATGTGCGGTCACGCCCAGCAGTTTTCAACGGTCAAGGTCAAAAGGCCTGATAGAGTTTTAAGTGGTACCTATGGAGGAATGGAAGCCCCGGATCTTTTCGAGAACGATTCTGGTTTGCTCATGGGAAAGATCACGTCTGATAGGGGACCTGATTGTGATGGAGAAAAAGCAATAAAAATAACTGGAGTACGAAGTACAATTCGTTTTTGCTCGCGCACATGAATTTTTTCCCCTTCGAGAAATATAAGAAGCAAAGGAATTTGGAATCGCACAGCAATACTTTGGTTTATTATGGTAGCTCTTAGTCAATACCTAAGAAGTCCGTTAGAGGGGGAAAAGACCCGACACCAGCCAAAATGTGAGGCATGCAGTGGATTTTAGCAATTGGGACGAGTTGTATTGTCATCACTGCAAGAGCAAGGTGTAGGCTGACAAAAAAATCTTTCCATTTTCCAGTCTTCGTAGTCCTCGATGACGAGCGCAAAAGATCAAAATTGCTTTCTCTGGCCGAAGACCTCTATTCTCAGCACATGCAACTTTTTTCATGCCGCCTTTTTTTTTTCCTACAACGAAAACCTTCCTTTTTCTTCTTCGAACGTACCAACGTTTTAAAATCTCGAAACACAACGTTGTGTCCAGTATCTGGCCGTCAACACAGTGCGCGGCGTCTCGCAATTCTGCTGGGAAACGAATGACATTGTGAAGAAGCGATAAGATCATGAGAGAGAGTGAGAGAGAGGTTGGACAAATCGAACCAGCCAAGCCAAGCGGCGCTAATCAAGAGACCTGGGACCGACTGTGGCCCTACTATATACGTACACTATCTATACTGCGCTATGTACGTGCATTAGACGCATAGCACGGCCTCGGGCAGATCTCTGGTCAGTCTGATGCCCGCCCTTTCTTGTCTTCCCTTCTCAATTGCTGCTACTGTTGCTATATTAGTGCTGAAACTTATTCATTGGTGGGAAGAGGAGGGAACTCTCTGGTTTGCTGTGCCCAAGCCGAAGTGCAAGGATGATCGTGCAATCCATGGTCTTGAAGCTGTTCACAGTTGCGTTGAATGTTGCGCGCATGTACTGTATGTAGGTACCGACACTCCCTGAAGCGGCCCACCAATGGAGCCACTCTCTGCGTGAAGGAACACTGAATAGCCCAGCTCTTCTAATCATATCCATGTGTGCAACTCGTACTTCATAGCCGCAAGTCGGGTACATAGTAGTTTGAACCTAGACTATCTTTACCTCTTGCTATCTCTCCCACCACAGAACCGCTCCAGTATGACCCATGGCCTTGGCCCGAAGGGCGATAAAGTTTATGGTGATTGTAGTGCATGATGGTGCAGTGATGAATGGGCCATGTCCAGTTGGTGGCAACGGGTGCATGGTTCCAGAATTCAAATTTCACGCGAGCGCAGCAATTAGCACAAGGACTGCCACTTTTTACTGATGCTG